>NW_027507758.1:31836836-31949336 GCF_037356315.1 Lithobates pipiens | reverse complement strand
AACCCTGGTTTGTTTTACTTCCTCCTTGTTTCCCTTCAAAGGTAAAGCATAATGGGCTACTGTGCATCGGATAGTAGCCTATTATGTGACACTTACCTGAAACCGAAGCCCATAATATCACCGTTCCCCCCCCCCTCACTGTCAGGAAGTGTCCATTCTTCACCCCTCTTCCTTCTGGGGGGCGCAAATGTTGTCTGACTGGCCGGAGTTGCGTGATGTCACTCCCGCGCATGTGCGCGGGATCCGCCAGTCACAGCATGACTCCAGACAGAAACGGCTGAGCATGCCCTTTCAAGAGTGCGCAAGTGTGAAATACATCGACGCATGTGCGCAGAAGACGGCATCGTTCGGGGACATGGTAAATAATTAAACAAGTAAATCAGTAAGTAAATAAGTAAACCGCGTAGGTCTAGGAGTTATTTCAAGCACCTACAGGTAAGCCTTCATCTAGGCTTGCCTATAGGTGAAAGTGCTCTGTAAGGGTTTACAACCACTTTTAAGAAACTAGTATAGGTTTTATGTGTATGACACAGTTTTTCCTCTGCCCTCAAAAACATGGTCTTAACCAACTATTCTCTGGCTCTTGATTTATTTGTGAACAAATTTAAAAATAAACTCCAATTTCTGGTTTGGCTCCAGCTGCCAAAACCTGGAGGAAATTCTCGTTGCAGCTGCTGCAGTTCACCCCGTGTTCACTTCCTCAGTGCGCTATCTCTTGTATTTATGGTATGTGGATATCTGTATGGTTATGACTTCTCTGTGTGTGATGACCGTGCCTTCCCAGAGAGCAGCAGAATATCTTCTGCCCCGAGTTATATATTTTTTTATTGGCATGTCAGTATGTTTATGATAATTGTTGCTTGCTGCTAAATTTTTTATAGTCGCTTTGCTGGAAATTGACTCCAGGGTATTGGCCTTTGATGAGCGTTCTGTAGGAATTGTGATTATTTTTTTATATTATTATTTTCTTTTGTAAAGTAGAGCAGTATAGTGTGTGGTAGATGTGTACGTAAACCTATGTGTTGTGTTTTTTGGATGTTTAACATCATGCCTCATTGTATAAACTATTAAAGCCCAACTCCAAAAAAAGCACCCTTGCAATAGGGTCCCTCCTCCACTGTAAGGGTTAAATGCTCCTTTAAAGTTGTTATAAACCCTTACAATCCACTTTTTGCTACAGGTAAGCCTATAATAAGGGTTAACCTGTAGCTATCCCGGATATCTCCTAAACCTGCACGGTTTAGGACAGTGATGGCGAACCTTGGAACCTCAAATGTTTTGGAACTACATTTCCCATAATGCTCAACTACACTGAAGAGTGCATGAGCATCATGGGAAATGTAGTTTCAAAACATCTGGCGTGCCAAGGCTGGCCCTCACTGGTTTAGGAGATATCCCCTGTATCTGCGTGTGCCGACGTCATCGGCACATGCGCACTGAAGCAATGGCATGTATGTGCCCTTTGCTTCAGTGAGTGTGCCACTACCGGCAGGACTGACGTCATCGCGGTTCCGACCAATCAAAGTGCCGGAGCCACGATACCCAGATGTAACTGCGGGGAGAAATGTTGCTGGCCGGTGATGTGTATGGGCACCGCATCGGGGGCTTCGATCGCAGGTGAGTATTGCCTAATGAGCTTGTATGCTATGTATACTAGCTCATTATGCCTTTGTCGTGCAGGTCTGTTTTTTTTGGGGTTTTTTTCCCTCCATGTGGGTTTACAACCACTTTAAGGGGTTGTAAAGGCAGGTTTTTTTATATTCATGCATTCTATGGATTAGGATAAAAAGCCTTGTGTGTGTGTGTGCAGCAGCCTCCTCAGCACCCTCTAATACTTACTTGAGCCCCATCTCTGTCCAGCAATGTCCATGAGTTTCTTGGCTGAGACACAGCAGCGGCGCCATTTTCTCCCGCTGCTTTCATTCAAAGTCAGCTAGCCAATTGGGGGAGATAGGGGGCAGGGCTGGGTCAGGGGTCCGTGTCTGAATGGACACAGGGAGCTGTGACTCAGCTTGGGTGCCCCCATAGCAAGCTGCTTGCTGTGGGGGCACTGAACAGGAGGGAGGTACCAGGATCACAGAAGAGGCACCCGAGAAGAGGAGGATCCAGGCCGCTCTGTGCAAATCCACTACAACAGAGCAGGTAAGTATAACATGTTTGTAAAGTCTTGTTTTTTTTTTTTCCCTATAAAAATAAGCAATCGCTTTGTCTAGGGGTTAGTGCACAAGTACCTTTCTGATAGCAGGCCGATAGATTGACTTAAGTACAACCAAACTGCCAAAAATGGATCAAACCCTTACCGGTCCCCTCTGAACTAGCCAAGATTCGATCCATCTATGGTCAGCTTATATTGTGCCCTTGGCTGACTTCGGTGCCCCTCCCCCACACTTAAACCAAAGCTCTGGTCTGTGGGCAGAGCTTTGACATTGTATGCTAAGGCTGGATTGTGACCAAAGGCGTTTGGCCAGAGTAACTGGTTTCAGCCCTGGAATGAGGAAAAGGTTAAGTATTTGCTTCTTAGTCCTCTGCCCTTATACTATAAAGCTTGTAGAGGGGGAAGGGTGGGCGGGGCACTGTAAGGGTAGATTGTTTAAGTTTCCTAGAGTTTAGAATTCTTTTTTTTTTTTCATACCTGGAGATCTTGCCTGGTTGGCCATTGAACTGCTCATGCAGAAGAGATCTTGCCTTGTTGGCCATTGATTTGGTCATGTAGAAGAGATCTTTCCTGGCTGTGCATTGAGTTGCTTGTGTAGAAGAGATCATGCCTGGCTTGCCATTGAGTTGCTCATGTGGAAGAGATCTTGCCTGGCTGGCCATTTGGTTGCTCATGTAGAAGAGAATCTTGCCTGGTTGACCATTTGGTTGCTCATGTAGACGATAATCTTGCCCGGTTGACCATTTGGTTGCTTATGTAGAACAGATCTTGCCTGGCTTGTCATTGACGTGCTCATGTGGAAGAGATCTTGCCTGGCTGGCCATTTGGTCGCTCATGTAGAAGGGAATCTTGCCTTGTTGACCATTTGGTTGCTCATGTAGAAGATAATCTTGCCCGGTTGACCATTTGGTTGCTCATGTAGAAGAGAATCTTGTCCGGTTGACCATTTGGTTGCTCATGTGGAAGAGATCTTGCCTGGCTTGTCATTGACCTTCTCATGTGGAAGACTTGATAGCCACCTGAAGGGGTGCATAAAGCAGGCTGACCAGACCAAAGCTAATTGCGAGCAAATGTCTTGTCTTGAGGTTGTCAGCGTGCATCAGGAGAGAATTTTTTTTTTGTAACCAATTTTAATTATTTTTTAAGATTACAGTGTACGAGACATGATATCAAACTGAAAAATATTTGTTGGGCTTAATTAGACTTTTAGTCAAATGATTTTGGCACTAATGATAGTGGACTAGTCGTAGGATTTGGAGTCCCTTCACTTACCCAGAATCCTATGAGAACACCCAGTGACCTCGCCCTAACCTTTCCCCTGGGGTGTAAGGTATGTATTTTTGACTCCCTCAGCTTGTATCAACCTATCCTGGCCTGATATGTATTACAAGTCACTTACAGTCCGTTACTAGAAGACTGTACTGTACATTGCTGCAGGACAGGAGAATATGCGCTCATTACCGTGATGAGTGTCCGGGTGATTAAGCTGTTGTAGACACTTGGGAGAAGTGCTGTCATTAAAGAACGGTATGCATTTAAAGCTTCCAGGTTGTAACTCTTACTGTGTGTCAACACAACAGATGAGTCTGAAATGGGATCCTTCAAGAGCATTAAAAACGTCTGTGACTAGCTGACGAGTTGACCTTTACATCGTTTCTCTCTCTACGTTGCCCATCTAGTAGTCAGTAGAGTGATGGACTTTCTTTGAAAGTAGCAAAGAACCAAATTTCAGAGGGGAACTTTCGCCACTGGCATCTCTGAAGGATTTGGCAAAAAATGGTCCTTGCCCATTTGAGGGCTTGCTACACTTTTCAGATGTCCAGAAAGAGAACGCAAGCACATGAATGTGCACACACACCGATTTTGGTGATCATTTTGTCAAACAAAAATAAGTCATGGTCGCAATCAAAAGTTGTATCAAAGTAGTGCCGGTACCTTTTTCAAAGTTGCTGATTTTCAGTCGCATAGATGGTAAAGGGTGCCAATGAAATCAATGGGCTGGGTTTTGTCTTGCGAGTTTGGACACAGTCACATCACAAGTCACATTTCCACTATTGTGACCCCAAAGTTGCACGATTTAGAGCGAGACTGAGTGCAGCTTTGAGTGTTCATGCAAAGCCCAGCACAGCTATAATGTATATGTCCACTGCATACCCCCCGTGTCCTGTTTGGCCCACTGAGTGTACTGAAACAGTATTTTTAGTGCTTTTTGCATTTTGCAGATTTTGCTCTACAGAACGTGTTCCATAAGAAACCATGTTAAATGGGCTGTAGTGCAAATCTGCAAAATGCATAAAGCACAAAAAAATGCATAAGTGTGAATCAAGCCTAAGTGAGGCAGACAAGTGGTAGGAGAAATTATAAAATTGTTTATTTGGCGTATAAACAAAGCATACCTCATAAACATATGATACTTGGTTGAACATGAGTATTGTTATCTATATACAAGACAGTGGCATACAGAAAAGAAGAAAAAAATATATATATTTATAAAAAAAAAAAACGGGAAGCTGGTGCTGTTTCTTCAGGAGTCGTGCCATGACCGGTGTGATGTCATCGCGGCTCTGGGCAATCACAGCGCCGGAGAGCCGCAGACCCAGAAGTAACTGCGGTGGAAGATGTCTGCGCTGTACTCGGAAGGTCGGTGTTCTGGCATATTTAGTCCGGCCATCGGATACTGTCCGCCCCGTACTGCGCAGGCACAGCGCTTGCGCAGTACGGAGCAGAAAGATCTTCGGAAAATCTCCGAAGATGAACGGCGCCTGCGCCGTGAGTGGAGGTTCTAGCTCCAGCATCCAAGTGGACATAGGGCTGCCGATTATTAGAGGTGCCCTTGTGGGCTTGCTTTGCTCGCCACGCTTCGGGCACGGCCTTGTTGCGCTCGGCTCTTTTATATTCTAACTCTATGTCCACTTGGATGGCGGGGCTAGAACCTGGACTCACGGCGCAGGTGCCGTTCATCTTCGGCTATTTTCGGAATCTGTGTGTGCTGTGTACTGCGCTTGCGGACACTATCCATTGTTCTAAGGCAAGTATTTTATAATGAACTAGTATGCAATGCATAGTAGCTCATTATGCCTTTTTGTCTTGCAAGGTTTTTGTTTGTTTGCTTTTTTTGTTTGCTTTTTTTGTTTGCTTTTTTGTTTGCTTTTTTGTTTTTTTTCCCAGTTTTACAACCTCTTTAGGAGATATTTTACACTACCTATAGGTAAAATTTTAATGTTGGAAGTTTTCTTCCACTTTAATGTAATGAGAACATTGCTGCCAAGTCACTAGGCTCATAGCCCCAATGACAGAACTGGCCTGCTCCATAAGGGGTAATCAGCCACTGGTGCAGCTTATTGGTGCTGTTTTTTCTTTTTTTTTTTTTTTTTATAGGTAATCTTGCAGCAGGTTGTGTACATATTTGTGTTTTTCTGTACAATGTTACTGGTCATTCGTTCTTCCTGTGTGAAATTGATTGTGTCATTCTGGTGAAATACACGGAATTTCCTGCATCCATAGCCTGCGAGTGACATGCGTGTATCGCGCAGTTTGTGTACACAAAGTGACAGCAGATAATGGCCATGTGGTTATCTGGATAGGCTGTTTACCATTTCCATGGTAACCGTATAGCTGGCCTGACCAGATTCGGGTGGAATCTTTATAGAGGGCCAGAGGTCAGTCTTGTTGGGGGGGGGGGGGGAAAAGTCTGACAAGCACACACAACCTTGTAGAAGAATTGCAATCTGTCATAAAACCACTTACCATAATTGATGGTGTTCCGGTGTGTTTTGTTTTTAGTCACGGTATTGGTTTAATGGTTTTCATTACAGCAGCCTTTATGTATCAAGTGATCTACAATAAGTGCCGGGGTTATCCATTGGTATCTACTGTATAGTTATTTCAGCCATACATGGCTAGATTTTAAGGCTCCGTGTACACTGGAGCTGATAAACTGCAGTTTATTGGAGTTTGGGCTGTTTTTTTTTTTGTTTGTTTCTAAAAGCCCATAAACTCCACTCTGTTGGCCTATGTCTTCATGCACACATGGACGTTTTTCCGCTTTAATGAGCAGTGGAGTTTATGGGCTTTTTTCTGAACGCCAGAAATTTGCGTTCAAAGTGCCGTTTCTCTGACCACAAAAAAAGCTATAAAAAAAGCGAAACACCGATAAATGCTCAAAAACACACGTTTACTAGCATTCAGTGTTCTATTTTTTTTCAATGCATTCTGGGATTTTTGGCGTTTCCTCAGTGTATTTTTATTTAAAAAAGTCCATAAACGCGCTATATATAGATAGATAGATAGATGGATGGAGAGATAGATGGATGGAGAGATAGATGGATGGAGAGATAGATGGATGGAGAGATAGATGGATGGAGAGATAGATGGATAGATAGATATTTTAGTCCTTGGGAAGGACTAGATTGCTCGCACAATATTTCCAGTTGACCGTTTTTGTGCACCTCACCCACTGACTTTTCTATTTATCTATAGCTCTATATCTTTATCTCTTATCTACTGTGTGTGTGTGTGTGTGTGTGTGTGTGTGTGTGTATAATATATATATATATATATATATATATATATATACACCGTATTTGCCGGTATATAAGACGACCCCCTAAACCTACAGGACAAAAACGCTTTTAAAACTGTACTTACCGTATAAGACGACCCGGCTTTCGAGGCTTCATATTTCTGCCTTCTTCCTGCATTTGCTGGAGCCAATCACGGCGAGCGATCTATTCTATTAATGAATACAAAGCCTGCTTGGATTGGCAGAGGCTGTAACATCATCAGCCCGCGCCGCTCTGACTCTCCAAGCCAATCAGAGCAGGCTACAGAGTAGCCTGCTCGGATTGGCAGAGGTCGTTACTATAATCCGAGCAGGCTTTGTATTCATTTGAATACATCGCTCACCAGGGTTGGCTCAGCGGTATATACTGTATGTAGCCGAAGCTACATACAGTATTACCGAACACCCAGCCAGCATCCGAGGGGCTGACCCGGCGTATAAGACGACCCCTGCTTTTTTACATGCAAAAGGTCGTCTTATACGCCGGAAAATACGGTATATAATAATTTGGAAATATTGTGCGAGCAATCTAGTCCTTCCCAAGGACTAAAATATGAAAAATGAAAGAGGATTGCTACACAAAAGATGAAAAAAAACCACAGGCACGGATAATGGCCGTGGATCGCGCACTGGGTGATGTCACTCAGTATATCATAAATAAATATATATATATATATATATATATATATATATATATATATATATTTATATTATTATGATATACTGAGTGACATCACCCAGTGCGCGATCCACGGCCATTATCCGTGCCTGTGGTTTTTGTGTTTTTTTTTTTTTATTTTTTTTTTTCGGTAAAGTGCGAATTTTTGGTGAATCTCTAATTCTGTGTATTATTAAAGGTAATTGCAGGTAGTACAAGGGATAATGTTTTTGTTACTTGTTTTGACCTGATTTTAGGATTTCTAGTTTAGACATGTTCAGCGTTTCCTCTTGAGCTGTAATTTGAAGGTCACATTTAGGTCTCACTTATGTCATCTGCTTTAAAATCACTACTACTGGCAAGTCTGGTCCTCTATCTCATTGTCTTGATGTTTCCTTACATCCAGCTTCCTTCCTTATGTTACATGAAGATAACCGTTTAACGTTCTCTATCAGTACAGCCGTTGTCACTTTCCGCTTTCCTTCTTTTACTTTGCATGTTACACTTTTTTCTGTCTTGCGGGGAGGGGGAGGGGGGACTTCCTCTGAGATGAGTGACTGCAGATCATATGTTGCATGTGAAATATTGCTTCTGTTGTAATCTACAAAGGGCGATTTCAGATTCGATGGGGGTAGCAAACTATTACATTTTATTCCCATTGGGATTATTCCACAGTTGTTGCAGAAACAAGAAGGGTCCTATTGGATCACTTCCCTTCCTCTATTCCTGTTCTCGATATTTTGGGTTTCTTATCACTTTCTGTCCGGGTATCGCTGGTCACCAGGACACTTTATAGGGTTTGTAAACCCTTGTTTTTTTTCTTTTTAAACAAAAATTACTAACGTGCCTATACTTAATTACTCTGTGCATTTGTTTTGCACAGAGCAGCCCGATCATCTTCTGGGGTCCCCCGCCGGTGCTGCTGGCCCCTCCTTTTCATTGTGTGTCCCCTAGGAAAGCCCTAGGGGGCACCCATGCATGCTTGTTCCTGAGTCCCACTGCTGCGTCCATTGACAGCAAGACTCGACCCTGCCTTCCTGCTTCCGTGTCACTGGATTTGATTGACAGTAGCGGGAGCCAATGGCGACTGCTGCTATCAATCTGCTCAATGAGGGGGCGAGAGCAGCTGGAGCCACTGTGCTTGTGCACATTGCTGGATCGGGGGACCTGCAGCACCAAAAGTTTTTCACCTTACACCTTTCACACTGGGGTGGGAGCGGCATCAGCGGTAAAATGGCGGTATTTTGAGCGGTGGTATTCAGCCGCTAGTGGTGCGGTTTTACCCCCCCCCCTGCTAGCGGCCGAGAGAGGGTTAAAACTACCGCAAAGTGCTGCTGTAGCAGTGCTTTGCCGGCGGTATAGCCGCGCTGCCCCATTGATTTCAATGGGCAGGAGCGGTATATACACCGCTCCCAAGATGCTGCTAGCAGGACTTTTTTATCATCCTGCCAGCGCACCGCTCCGGTGTGAAAGCCCTCAGGGCTTTCATACTGGACACAGCAGCGGCTCTTTCAGGGAGCTTTGCAAGCGTTATTTTTAGGGCTGTGGCACTTGCAAAGCACCCCAGTGTGTAAGGGGTCTAAAAGTATTTCTAAAGGCTGTTTTTTTTTTTTTTGTTTTTTTTACCTTCATGCATTGTATGCAACCTTCTGTGTGCAGCACAGAGCTCCCTCCTTCATCCAGCGATTGTTAACGAGAGCCTTGGCTGTCTGCGACTCTCCCTCCTGATTGACTGAGGCACCAGCGGGAGCCGTCGGTTCCAGCTGCTGGCAAACTCAGCCAGTGAGCCAATTAGGAGGGGCGGGGCCAAGCTGCGTCTAGGTGTGTGAATGGACACAGCCGCTTGGGTGCCCCTCTTTTAGGGCTTACCCTCGAAAAGCGCAAGCCATGTAGGACGCTGAGGGGTCTTCCCATGTTATCTGTGGAGCAGTGTGGATCTGGAGGTAGTCTCATCTGTTTAAGATCCACTTGCTTATAACATGCGTTTTGAGTATATCACTTTATTCATTAATAAAATTGTTTAACGGTAATGCGCTAGGTGGGGGTGTTATGTATTATGGCCAGCCTTACCCTTCCTTGCTGTATCCAAAGCATAAAAAGTCTTGGCTTTGGTTACGTTTTTAAAGCTTGCCTATAATCACTTAAGTAAACCTTAATGCAAGTGCATCTGAAGGCCAGGCGTCTTGTATTGAGCCGATACGGTACATATGGGACAGTTTAGTGTTATTGATTAATAATGGTGCCGGTAATGGAATGAAGCTGTTGACTGCCCAGCCGGTTTTGTAGCGTTGTGGAAGTGAGGAGACGGTTCAGAAATAATTGGGCAGGAATGAGAGGTTCCTTTGTGGTGTTCGGTGCTGAATTGGAATGTTTGACATTCTACCTTCCTCCACATGAAATAGTTCAGCCATGGAAAAAATCACGTCCCCCCTTCTCCGCACAACTGGAGCAGAGGAGGAAGTGAAGGAATTTCCTCTGCCTCAGCTTTTGTTTTCTTGATAGGTCATCACAATACCCTACTGTTATATTTCATTTGTGTGACTTCTTTCCTCTAATGAAAACACATTATTTAAAGGAAAGACGGCGATAACTTATTTATGAGGAGCCGTACATCTTAAGAATTATATATCATTGCAGACACGACTCGGAATCCTCCGGGCTGGGAGGAAAATATTAATGTGCGCAAAATGTAGTTCATCAAAAACTGGCCTAGCCGGCAAGAATTTTTTTTTTTTTTTATTTCCAAGCAAAAAATTCCTTAAGGTCCCTTCCACGTGGGTTGTCTGATGAGCTCTGCCTATTACTTTTTTAGGCGGAGCTGATCGGACCCTCCATTCAACCCTATGGAGCAGCGGATGTCATCAATGACATGTCCGACCCCCGTCCACTAAATCCGGCGGTCCTGTTTTCCATCCGTCAGGTGGATCAGAACGGGTGAAAATGGACAGGCGATCCTTTTTTACCCGATTTTCCCCATAGAAGAAAGCGGGACTGGGTCGGTCTCTGCTCTGCACAGTATGCAATAAAGATCCGCCATTATGATGGGATTATAGCGGCCCCAAAATGCAAAAGTAAAATCATGTGTAGACAAAAAGTATATATAAAAGCTATAACAAATGTTATTACATTTTAAAAACTGACATACAACAAGGAAATGTTGGTGTGCAATAGAAAAAAGCCATAGGTACACAACAAAGATGCATATATTAGCATGATGGGATAAGCATATTACAGCTGAGCGATAAATGCTGCGAATTGTGAAACCCCAACACGTTTCAAAATAGATTACTTCTTCAGGGGGTTGATAGAAGCAGCTCAACCAGTCAACATAGATTTTAAAAGCCAAATGTGTCATCCATCACCCCATCAGGAGAGCTTGTATGCTGCCAGAGAGAGCCAGTTGGAAAGAGGCCAAGTACAAGAACAGATTATGTAGGATAGCAACAAGCCGTCATATAGCGAGTATATGACAAAAGCACTCAAGCGCAGTGGGACATTTTGTTACATCCCTTGTGTTGATTCCTTTGCTGTCCATAGTAATTCTCCTCCGTCCTGCCCTGCCACCCCCACTCCCGGGATTGGGGAGGGGGGGTAAAAACAACTCAAGGAATGTCACAAACTCTCCTCCAAAAGAGCCTGAATTGTACCATCCCTTTCCGCTCTAGCTCCTGTTTTACAGCTTATATGAATGTAAGGGGGTGGCGCTTTTAATTATCTGCCTGTCATACATTCCTAGATCATGTTTCATTCATATAAATGGTTTCTATTATGGATTTTGAGTTGAATCGCACCACTAAAATCACTATTGATTAGTAAGTCGTGGTCAAAGGCTACTCAAATGGCTCCATATGGTGAAGGCTACACAAGTTTCACGTGGTAGGGCTAACAGAAAAGTGGAGCCATGTATGATTGTGAGAGATTAATCTCCACCAGTGCCCCTGGACAAGGTCCTTAGCATCCATGGCAAAAAGGCCAAATGGCAGACCCCACTCCTCTCTCCCCCACTCCCCCCCCATGAGCTGAAGAAACATGGGTTGTAAGACTTAACCAATTCATATCCTCCTCTTGTTGAAGCACCCAAGGCGGCTGACTCTTCTGCCTACCCCTCAGCCCAGCCCTAACGTCTACTACATTCTACACATGCCTACCATTTGTTCCAGCCATCAGTTGCCACTTTAACAGTATATCTATTTTAGTAGCATGGTTACAATTCTAATTATTGCCTGCATAGCTCTGCCCTTTAACGTATTCTAAACTGTGTAAACTCTGTCTTGATCATCTGAAACACCATTAACCGCCATATTCTATGTCTTCGCAGATGAACGAGAGGCTGTCCAGAAGAAGACTTTCACAAAATGGGTCAATTCCCACCTGGCCCGCGTGTCCTGCAGAATTACCGATCTGTATGCAGACCTGCGAGATGGAAGGATGCTTATCAAACTCCTGGAAGTTCTCTCTGGAGAGAAACTTGTAAGTATCTGTGTTCTACAGGAAGACATTATAAGCATGTTATGCGGTTGGGCTGTACCAGTGGAAGTGTGATCACCAGCATTTCCCGCTCTTGCTTTCACCCCATTGTTGGACACAGCACTGTGCAATGCCAATTTGTTCATTTGCATAATGCCAAAAAATATCTGCACCCTCATCTCCAGCTCTGCTGAGGCATAGTAAACAGTTGGGTTAACGGTTTACCACAAAATATAGCTTAGCACAAAAAAATTTGTTACTGCTCTAACTTTCCAGGCTTAGAATCCTTTTTCTTAAAGGGAAACTATTGTATTTTCGTTATATATATGGCCAGCCTGCTGATTGACTCGGCTACATAGTGCATTGCTCATAAATTGATCATAGATGGATAGAAATTTGCCCAGTCCCTGCTGAAACTGACAAATTTTGATCCATCTATGGCCATTCCTGCTAAACAGAAGTCAATCATTGATCAACTTCTGTTAAATGGGACTGTTTGAAAAGTTTTCTAGATCAGCAGGCTGTGAAGGATCATTGTATTCTGACAGTGGAGGAGTCTCGCTGTCAGAATACAATGGTACAGCGAGGAGGATTCTTCCATCCACCCCATTTGTGTGGATGGAGGAATCTATCCAATTGATTTATTTTTTAATTTTTTTTAATACCTCCCCGGCTGATCAGAATCAAAAATTTAAAAAAAATCCATGGCCAACCTAAAGCCAGCCATAGATGGATCGAATCTGAGCTGGTTCAGCAGGGACCAGCCGAGATGCAATCCATCCATGGGCAGGGTGATTTTAAAATGGTATTGAAGTTAATTTCTTAACGCTCACAGGTAAGCTTATATAAACTATTTTCTCTTTCGTTCATTGACAGACACAGCTCCTTTAAATCTTGACTCTAGGGTTATATCGCCATCTTCAGGAGAGGTCTAGGCAGAACATGTAAAAACATGTAAATACTGCATAGCACCACCCAGGGGGCGATCCCACTGGCTATAGCCCCTCCACTCTGCTTCCTGCAGCTCAGTTTTTTTAGGTCTTGGAAACAGCATGAACTTGCACCATTTTTGAGACTTTAACATCAGCTCCAGCTGAGGATGTCACTGGCACATTCACAGTACTCTCTACATTCACACTGGGTGCTCTGTGATGGTGACTCCCATGGGCATGCACAGGAGTGATGTCATTGCGGCCCGGCCATTCAAATGGCTAAAGAGAGTGAACCCAGAAGAAAGACGAGGTCGTCGGTGATGGGGAACCTTGGCACCCCTGATGTTTTGGAACTACATTTCCCATGATGCTTATGCACTCTGCAGTGTAGTAGAACATCTAGGGTGCCAAGGTTTGCCATCACTGGACTAGGCGAATATGGAAGCGCCATGAGCAGTGACGGTTCAGAACTTGAGGGATCTGTTTGAAAGCTAGATCTGTTATAATGTGCTAGTATTGTATGCAAGCTAGCACATTATGGCATAAACCTGTAGGGGGCACATTTTAAAATAGGTTTTGTAGAGTTTAATACCACTTTAAATTGACTTTATAGGTTAAGCTGGCCATAGATGGTTCCAGTATCAGTCGGTTCAGCAGGGACCAGACAAAATTCAAATCATCTATGGGCATGCTGATTGTACCCAAGTCAATCCATTGGTACAACCAGCATGTTGGATTTGTATATGTGATTATTGCCAGCGGCTATAGCTGCTGGCAATAAGCACTATGTTCTTTCATCAGGGATGGCTCTCCGTGCCACGGGAGACCGGGCGAACACAGTAGGTCCTTGGAAGGTATTCCCCCCCATCAACACAGTTGGGAACCTGTGGTTGCAGGAAAGAAAATTTGCACAATTCCCCCATCAACACAGACAGTGTCGATGTAAGAATCCCTCCAGTCTGGTGGGGGGGCGGGGAAAGCCGCCCCCACTGGGAGAAGACAGTGATTATCACTAGCATCTATAGCAGCCGCTAGCAACATTCGCAAGAGAATCTGGCAGGCCGGTTGTACCCCCGATCGATCAACTTGGTACATCCAACCTGCCTATTAACTGTTCGAATCTCAGCTTGGTCCTGCTGAACCGGCAGAGATTCGAACCATATATGGCCAGCCTTTGCATTAAATATGCCCCATCGCTATCCGAGTACACACATTTTTACTTTCCTCGTTCAAAAATTAAAAGATAATGCAAGGTTAGAGAAAGACCTTGTTATACACTAAATAGTTTGGCCCAGCCCTGACTATAGTTTTGTTCAGGGACCGTCCTGAGAGTAGGTTCATTTCCTCCAGTAACTACACCCAGTAATTTGTGAAAGTTGTTGTTCTAGGGTCACTATGCAACATGTACCGTGATTGCGCAAGTCAGCGCTGTTATCAGTAGGTGTTGCCTCATGGGCTAAACGGCTACATATTACATACATTATTCATCTTATTGAGACATGTTTGTTAAACGGCGCATTAACACCTTGTGGTCAGGCTCTTGGAGAGTTGTCCTCAGCTCATTGTTTCATACAGACAAAATATAAATAAACTTAATGCATATTAAAGTAGAACTATAGTCAATTTATTTTCTTGTTTTCATATTGTATAGAGTAAGGGAGGGTTATAGCCCCTGTCAATTTTTTTTGCCATCTGTGTCCCATTGCGGAGATTTCCTTTCACTTCCTGTCCCATAGCCAAACGGGAAGTGAGCGGAAATCTCTGCAAATTAAGGGAATTCATTGGGGGGGGGGGGGGTGCCCCCGGTCACCAGAACTAGTGTCCCCCATTGGAAGGTTTCCCCTATATTACTTTTCTGGGTACAACCCAAAATTTGGGATTTTTTTTTTTATGTAGCTCTGACTCCCGAAGGAGCGGCTGGTTTTATGGGCTTACCGTTGCCTTCACCTCGATTTGCGTCTAGGGGGTTTCCCGCGGTAGATGGCCCAAGAACTATAGAGACTGACGACAGATCCACTTAAAGGGATTTTTATTTGCAAAAACATCGTTAACAGTCTCTCAGTACAGGGTCACAGGATTTACGTGAAAAGTCCAGGTACTCTTAATGTCAAAGACAGTATAGGAGAACTCTCTTACTTTGAATAAATCCAGAGAATAGCCATTCACAGCTGGATCTTCACCCTAATTGGATAGTCCCTCTCTCACCAGGCCAAGTTTCTGCCACAGACTTTATTATAGAACGCGTGTAAGGAAACTTGAAAACGTGTGGTACCAGTATCTTGCAGCCGGTCCGGCCATACCGCACGAGATTGGATCCACTTAGGTCCTTCAGCTTTACCTGGCTCTTGTTGAAAAGCCAAAGAGTCCTCCCCTGGATAACTTCGAAGTTGCTGGGCCTCTCCACAACCTGAGACGGCACCAGACCACCTC
Organism: Lithobates pipiens; assembly: GCF_037356315.1. Classification (NCBI taxonomy): domain Eukaryota; kingdom Metazoa; phylum Chordata; class Amphibia; order Anura; family Ranidae; genus Lithobates; species Lithobates pipiens. The sequence goes on along the minus strand of NW_027507758.1, from coordinate 31,934,133 downwards.
CGAGATCCTTCCTTTAGTTTCCTCGCCTCAGGCTAGCCAGCCCCGAGACGTAAAATCGGGTGGATCCGTACCCCAGGCCATAGGCGTCCTGGGGGCTGGTCAGGAGGACCAGGACCAAGCAGTCAGAACATACTTGTGTTTCGGGGTTCCGGTCCAGGTGATGTCCGCATCTTAAGTACCCTCTCCCAGAAGGCACAGCAAGAGTGACACTCCCACTGGGCTGACTCAGAAAGTAACCTTAAAGCACCCAACCAGACTGTTACCGTGCCTGCCAGAAGTGACAGTGCCCCCTATGGCCAGGCAGAACACCTTTGTAGTCTAGTCAGACTAATGCTGAGGTCAAAATTTGGAGTTGTCAAACCCAAACCAAACTGTGGTTTAGATTAAACATAAAATTTTCAAAAACACATAGCGTGTGCTCTTCAGGAGACGGCGCTACATTTACTTTCACTTTAAAGCGAATTTCAAATTCCCAGACACAGGCTGCATGGGTACTGTAAGCTCAGCCCCCATGGAGGAGGTAGGTACAGTGTGGGTTGGGGGGGGGGGGGGGGGTTGCAGTGTTGGTTCACCTTTCCATTTTTTATGAAAAGGTTAGCTAACACTAAGCAGATCGATCCTCAAGGAATTCTGAATATCTCAGAAGCATCCCAAATCAAAGTCAAAAACATACTGCACATCGAAGACCTTCAACACAGCCCTTAATGGAGTCTGGGATAGCAATAGAAACTCAGCAACGGTTCTAGTCTTTCCCCTTGCTATCCAAAGCTGAATAGAATGTTTTTAGCTGAACATAAACTTCAGATCCACACAACTGTATTGAAAAACAAATGCACTAAGCGCACGCACTGTGATGCATTGTCATGCCTTTCATTTTAAATGTTACCCTAACCCAGCCATTGTCAACCAGCGTTCCTCCAGAGGTACTAGAGCTGTGGCTGGTTGACCTCCCATTTGATGTTGCCTGCATAGTTCCACGGAAAACGCCACTTTACAAAGTCAGCAGCATGACACCAATGGCCTTTTTGGGTGTCTGCAAGGGTGGTGCTCTGACATGCACTCCTAAGAGTTTCAAGCTTCCTACTGACCACCAGTAAAAGTGGTATTTTCCCCCATTGACCCCAAATAAACTGGTTTTAGTAGGGGTTCCTTGAGGCCTGAAAATTATTTTAAGGGTTCCACTGGGGTAAAAGGGTGGAGAAAGGCTACCCTAACCTCTTTTTACAAAGAGAGCCTGTGCTGTACTACACCACGAAGCACAAAACATTCTGAGGTGTGCTACAATGAGGAAAAATAGGCCAATTTCTATTACTTTGAGGCCCATTCAGAACAAATAAATGACACCTCAAATTTATTTGGGATTTTTAAGGCAATATAGAAAAAAATATATTATACTAAAATGTATATGAAAAAAATATAAAAAAATTTTATTACAACTATCAAACATTACAATACCACAAAAATCCATAAAATGACAGTGTTGTGCTAACATATGTATATGGCATAGAATATTACTACATGCGTAGACTCTATACAGCAAAACAGGCAGCTCTTTTCCTACGCGTTTCGAAAAATATGTATTAATAATTTCTTCAGGGAGGCCACTGTCTGTAAGCACACAACAAGCAATCAATATTACAAAAAAATCACATATATACAAATGAACATAATATATTAAAACCCAATACTTGAATACTCACATGCTGATTTTTTATGCCAAAATAGGCATTTTCTCTTGTTTTGGCGACCGTCCCAAAGACGGAAAAACAAGCCAAGAGAAGAGAGGATAGAACCAAAAAAGTGAAGATGGTAAGGATGGTAAGGATCTGTTACAGTATCACCGCATTCAAAACCCTGGAGTTGAAATAAACTCAACAAAGGATGGGAATAAAAGGTTCCTTTACATAAATGTCCGATGGCCCATCAGATGGGGAAAATGTTATGTTGTATGAGCCTCAATCTTGTCTAGGAAACCTAAAACAAAGAGAACCAAGGAATATTTCACCCTGGCAGATGACACGGACCCGCCGGTTCATCAGAACTCCTGATGGTGGAGATAGATTTTGCTGCATGTTAGTACCAGGGCGCAGTCCTCAGGATCACCCCATCAGGAGGTGAGCAAGCCAGGGTCCAGTAGCAGATAAGGCTCAAACCGAAGCACTATCAGTAAACAAGCCAAAAGTTCCGTAACGAGTAGTTGCAAGTTGGGAGCAGGCAGAAGCATAGTGTGGGAATAAACCAAGGGTTGATAAGTGGTAGCAAAATATGGACAGCAGCAGGGAAGACCAGAGTAAGATACTGTCTGAGAAAGCAAAAATAATCTGGCAAACAGGAAGTGCAAAGACATGGGTTAAATCAGGAAGTTCATGGGATGAGCAAAAAGAGTTCAAGGTTCAACAGAAGTCTAGGCACAAGACAAGGTTGTCCAATGGATCAGACAGGGTGCTGTTAAGCATCTCGGGTAGCTCAGAGAAGAATCCTTGCCAGACAGTCGAGGTCCCAGGTTGAAGTCCAGGCCCTAACGGTAGCATAGCCTGCTGCAACACACAATAATACATGAGCAGTTGTGCAGTACACATCAGGTCTGTTTTGTCTTTGGAACAGGCCGTGATGTAGAAGGGGAGGCAGCATTACAACCCTGCATTTATGTGGAGGGCACCAGGGAGGTTCTCTTGGATCAAACATGCAATAAGAAAAAGGTAGAGCCAGCAACTCCAAAATCCATATGAACATCTTTGTTGCTTGCATGGTAGTGCGTTAAAAAGGGCGAACGCTTTTCAGTAGATCAAGGCTATCTGTCTAAACACATTGGTGATTTTTAACTCGCTACCATGTAAGCAATAAAGATGTTCATATGGATTTTGAAGTTGTCGGCTCTACCTTTTTCTTATTTATGCCCCATACACACGATCAGAAATTCTGCCAGCAAAAGTCTGATGTGAGCTTTTGGTCAGAAATTCAGACCGTGTGTACGCTCCATCAGACTTTTGCTGGCAGAATTTCAGCCAGCAAAAGATTGAGAGCAGGTTCTCTATTTTTCGGTCGGAAAAAGTTCCTATCCGAAAATGCGGTCATCTGTATGCAATATGGATGCGCAAAAAATCATGCATGCTCGGAAACAGTTGGACGCATGCTCAGAAGCATTGAACTTAATCTTCTTGGCTCGTCGTAGTGGCATCGCGTTCTTGATGGTCGAAAGATCAGAGAACTTTTGTGTGACTGTGTGTATGTAAGGCAAGCTTGACTGGAATTCCGTCGGAAAAACCATCCAAGATTTTTCTGACGGAATTGCTGTTCGTGTGTATCTCAACTCCAGTCCTCAAGGCACCCCAACAGGCCATGTTTTCAGGATTTCCCTCAGATGAAACGGCTGCGGTAATTACTAAGGCAGTGAAACTGATCAAATCACCTGTGCAAAATAATGGAAATCCTGAAAACATGACTTGTTGGGGCGCCTTGAGGACTGGAGTTGACCATGAAACACTGGTATGGGGCATTGTTGCATATAGAGAGGATGGAGGACATTTGAGCCAGAGCACCTGACTTTGGATTCCATCTCTGATTCACAAATGGTTTCCCCTCTGTGAACGCTGCACCCTCACTTGTTTTTTTCCTAAATCAAACAGGCAAAATATGTTCATTTAGACTAGGTCACTTATTCAGAGAATTCAAGCAAATTATGCTAAATGCCAACTTGAAGGCGAGCTGAAAAATCATGTTTTCTTCTTTCTTTCTTATTTTCTTCTTCGTTCTTTCTAGCTCCTGTATATTTCCTAGTCTGCTCCTCCTTGCGTTATACTTGTTTTTTTTTTTTTTACATAAAATCAAATGTTAAATGTCTGTCATTAAGCATTAATGCATTAAGGTATGCTCACGTGCGTCCTGAAAAGTTTCCAATGGCACAAGCTGTGAGGAGGTCTAGCTTATTGATGCCGGTCACATTGTACCCCCTGATGGTGTCACTCACTCCAGGGCACAAGATACAGCAAGTACAGTTCTAGCGAATGCCAATCTAGGCCACAGCGTCCTATGAGAAAACATACTGTAAAACCAATAGTATGGAAGTCGGCGCGGCAGAGAATAGGGTTCGTTGATCCTGAGGTATTAGTCTTTGCTTAGAGATAATTACTCCTGAAAATCCATTCATAACTGGAAGGGCTCCAAGTAGGCTTATAGGCCTGGGATGTTGCACATGCTTACCTTCTATTTGTTCCACTGTTCACACAGAGCTGATTTAACCATTTTTCCCTCCGCTGCACATCTTATTCACCACTTTATTGTGCTTTATTAGTAAAACACGTCTTCTGCTGTTTCCGTAGCCCAAGCCCACCAAGGGAAGAATGCGTATCCATTGTCTGGAGAATGTCGACAAAGCTCTGCAGTTCCTGAAAGAACAAAGGGTTCACCTGGAAAACATGGGCTCCCATGATATTGTCGATGGAAACCACAGACTGACTCTTGGTTTGATTTGGACCATCATCCTCAGATTCCAGGTAAAAAAAAAAAAAATCATACTGTGTATCCCTCCCCAAGGCTCACCTTACCTGTGGAGAGAACCTTGTTTCTGGTGTGTTGGAGGGAAAGTGCCTGCTGCTCTAAGACAGGTTTAGGCAACCTTAAAGAGGTATAGATCTACTTGAACAAAACGGGAGAAGTCCAAGATCGGCTCACACCTGATTTGAGATTTGCCATACTGTTACGTCGCAATCGCTTGCATTGCGCGGCAATCGTTGATTTAAATTAGGTGGCGAGGAGGCAACATATCGCCACCACAATATGTACTCCTTGTGCCAGTCTAGAACAACAACATTTTAACGTTTCCCCTTTACTTAAAGCGGGAGTCCGCCGGGACTCAGCGTTTTTTTTTTTTTTTAAAAGCCAGCAGCTACAAATACTGCAGCTGCTGACTTTTAAAATAGTGACACTTACCTGTCCAGCGCGCCCGCGATGTCGGCACCCGAAGCCGATCTCTAGATCGGTACTCGGGTGCTGCCGCCACCATCTTGGGTATGGGAATCAGGAAATGGAGCCTTTCGGCTTCATTTCCCGGTTCCCTACTACGCATGCGCGAGTAGCGCTGCGCAATAAGGACGGTCCCCGCTACCTCTGGGATCTGTGTGTTTCCCAGCAGGCAGCGGGGCACTTGCGGAAGGGGACGGGCACTTGCGGAAAGGGGCGTAATCTACGCCCCTTTCTGCAGAGAGCCATCCCGGAAGTGGGTGCAATTACCTGGATTATCCAGGTAACTGCACCCCCCTCCCCCCTGAAAGGTGCCAATTGTGGCGCCGGAGGGGGGGAGGATTCCGATGAGTGGAAGGTCCATTTTAGGGTGGACCTCCGCTTTAAAGTGCATCTAAACCAGGGTTTCTCACCCAGGGTTCCATGGAACTCTGGGGTTCCTCCAGAGGTTGCTAGGGGTTCCTCGAGCAATGAGCAATTTCTGCCTCTCAGATAAGTTTCCACTGACACCATTGATCTTTTAAGCTATCTGTAAGTGGTAATTCTTCCCAATGACCAGAAGTGTATGGAGCATTCTTCCCAATGACCATGGTGCCAATGTAGCAGGAGTTGTAGATATAGTCATTTTTAGCTGGGCTTCCCTGAGACTGAAAAGTTATTTGGCGGGTTCCTTCGTGAGTAAAAGGTTGAGAAACCCTGATATAAACGGTGTTCTCCTGTTTAGCCAGCAGTGGCTGCAGGGGAGCAGAGTGCGCTCGACAATGACTGGGAAAGCTGGGAGAGGTGATGTCACCCATAGGCTCCTCTGGGCCCATCCATGGTCAGCGCTCCTTCCTCTCCACCTGTAGCTGATGCGGGAGCTGGATCACGTGACCCGAGCAGGCTGAACGTATATACATATTTTTTTTATAAAATTTAGTCTGCTTGGGTGTTAGGAGGGGAATGGGGGACATTTTAAGAGACTAGTTAGATTTAAGCTAGTGATGCCCCGAAAATAGATTTTTCAGCATTGTGCCGAAAGAAATAAAGGTGCAGATAATGGCTGGCAAAAACGTCAGCAATTTTTTTGAAAAAAATATGTCACGTGTCTCAAAAAAAATGATTCAAAAACACAACATGGATGCATTTTTTAACTGTTCTTTCTACGTTTTCAATGCATTTCAAAGAGAAGGTGCATTTTTGGTGGTTTTTATTTAACTGAACAAATATGCACCAAAAATGCAGCAAGCAGGATTTTTAACACTGCTTCAAAAGGTGCTGATAATGGCCGACAAATTCAGTTTTGCACTCCTGTGACCTGTTTTCAGCAGAGAGTGGTCTGAAGTCCCCTCTGCTGACGTCACTGGAATGGATCTGCCAAGTGCCTGGACTGATACCTGTCTCAGCCTCTCATCGAGCCGCTGAGAGACTGAGATGGCCAGTCCCACCCCTCCACAGCTCAGCACTCCAGTGAGCGTGGAAGAGCATAGTGCTGCTGACAGTCTGCAGCTCTCTGCTTGGGGAGCTGAGAGAACGAGCCATTGGTGGTGTTTGATTGCTCAGTTCTCAGTGTAGACGCTGGGGGAAAGATGCAGCATCCAACTAGGTAAGTATGATGGGTTAAAAAAAAACAAAAAAACCCTACTTCTCTTTTAAATTCATAATATTAAGTAGAATATAATAATTCTTTATAGAAAAAAAATATATATTTTCTTTAAAAATATCCAGAATTTTTTTTTTTCAGCATCAGAATTTTTTTATTTATTTCAGTGCCCCACTAGTTTAGGCTGGAATTCCACTTTTAAAATGCATGTTTTTTTTTTTCTTTAATCATTTTGGGTGCATTTATTTCTTTTTTCTCAAAATGTGGACTATGCCTTTAACTACCTCCCGCCGGCTGTATAGACAAATGACGGTGGGCGGGGTGCTCTGTTCTGGGATGACGACGTATGATGCGATCGTGGGAGCACTGTGTCATTTGGGACCTGGCGTGCCCCCGATCTCGGTAAAAAGCCGACGACGAGGCTCTTTACCCATGTGATCAGCTGTGTACAATCACAGCTGATCATATGTAAACCAGGAAATGCAAGTAATCGTGTCTCTTCGCCTCATTGGAGAGGAGAGCTGATCAGTGGCATCTCCTCACGGGGTTGACCTGTACAGGTAATTGGGGCACTGATCATCAGTGCAGCCTCAATAGTGCCCATCAGTAAAGGAGAAAAATTGCTTATTTACAAACTTTTCTAACATAAACTAAGAAAATCCTTTGTGTTTTTTTTTTTTTTTTTTTTTTCCCCCCTACATTTTTGGTCTTTTTTTTTTTTTAAAAACAAAAAAAAACCCAGCGGTGATTTAAATACCACCAAAAAAAAGAGCTTTAGGTGAAAAAAAATAACTTTAATTTGGGTACAGTGTAGAATGAACGCACAATTGTCATTCAAAGTGTTGCACCGCTGAAAGCTGAAAATTAGCCTGGGCAGGAAGGGGGTAAAAGTGCCCGGTAATGGTGCAGTTACACCGTATCCCACCACTGGAGAATTCAAGCAGTGCAGATATATTCACCTTGTGGCTTAATATGCCAGCTCCATGACCCTTTATTAGCAAATTCCAGGGCTGAGGACCTTCACTTCCCTTCATCACTATATGGGAATCATCACCGTTTTCTTTGTCCTTTTATAAATGGATTACAATCGATAACAAATGCCGATATAAATTCCTTCCCATCTTGACCATGTAGATTGTGTTTTTTTTTTATTTTTTTTTTACTAGAAGAGATAGCATTTTCTCAAATATAGAATATTTAAAGTGTGTGACATTTCAGTGACGGAATGATGTCTTTATTGATCGCAGATCCAAGATATTAGTGTGGAGACCGAGGACAACAAGGAGAAGAAGTCTGCAAAGGATGCTTTGCTTTTATGGTGCCAGATGAAGACAGCTGGGTGAGTACAGATTAAAAGATTACCACAAAAGATCTTCTTAGAGTTTAGAGTTTTCACAAAAACAGTTGCGTCGGCTGCAAACATGTCCTTCTCTAAATGGATTACCTCAGGGCGCCTAAATGATCGTATTCTCTAGCAGAATAACAAAGATCGTGTCAGTGTGTGAGAAAATTTGCAGAATTCTGACTAATCCAATAATTGAGAGGTTATAGTGGAGCTTTTCATTTGTTAATGATGGGAGGGGGTGGGAGAAGGGATGGATCCCCTTTTCCAGGCTTTATTGCTGCCTTTGGCTTTGATGGGGCCGTTTCCAATGTTGTCATTTTGGGCAGGAAGTCGGAAGAAATCTCCCATGGGGACAAAGGCAGCAATAAAGTAATAAAATGATTTGTCCCCATTTCCTGTCCTGGTATGTACTATGGAAAGGGTGCCAGATCAGTATGAGTTGAAAAGACAACACAGGTTTATTGCACACTCCCTTACATGTAAAACATGGGGGCTGTACACATGGCAGGTGTGGTGTGCAGGCAGCTACAACAATATGGATGGACTGGTGGGATAGCTGAAGAGCACCGGTAGTGACCCGCTGCGTGGAGTGGAACCTGCGACGCCTTGAGCCACAATGCATTTCCGAGGCCCCGGACTCTGCTGTCCACTTACATCTGACTGCCATCCAATCCGTTCTGCCTAGATCAGTGTCTAACTCCATTTAATGACGGGCTGCATCAGCATTATGGTTGCCCCCAAAGGGCCAATTGTATCTGTAAAACCCAGATGCCCAGACCACCCCACTCCCCCTTAACATCAGATGTTAAGAGTCCCCCACCATCTCTTTCATCACAGTGCACCCCCCTCCCCCTTTGCTTCCCAGCTATGCCTCCAGCTTCTTCCCAGCAGCAGCAGACAGTGTAAGGTCTGGAGGAGGACCAGAGGAGGGCTGCAGTCAGCTTCCATAGTCTATTGAATGCTGAGACCAGGGAAGGTGGAGATGAGGGGGTGCTGCGGCTGTGCAGAGAAGCGCAGGATGTGGTGGAGGAGTTCTGTTGTCCTTTTTGCTGCCGACTGCAGAGATAAGTTGGGGGGGGGGGGCGACACAGCTGCAGGGAGAGGTGCCAGGGCTATATGAAATGGCATGCTGGCCTTGTGCTTGACACATGTGGCCTAGATGGAGGATGCTGCATCCCCTTCCATCTGGTTTGTGTAAAGCGACACTTTACTTCTGCCGGTCCATAGGGATGAATGGACCAGCCAGTCAGGTCTGCCTGAAAACCTGACAGGGCCACCTGATCAGACCCTTCGTGTGAAAGAACCTTTATTTTGAGCGAATCTGCATTAAAACCAGGCAGCTAGAGTTCTATGACATGCACCAGTTAGCAACGGCAGCCTTCATGTTTCCTTTACTTTGATTGGCAGGTGTGTCTGTTCTGTGTAAATAATATACACGCGCTTAATATGCATATCGTGTAATAAATACTTTTGATATTTTCAGGTATCCCAATGTGAATATACATAATTTTACAACCAGCTGGAGGGACGGCATGGCCTTCAACGCACTCATTCATAAACACAGGTGAGAGCTATAGAATCAAACTTCAATTACCGACTTGCTGCTATTTTTTGGCATTTGGCAGACTGAAAAAATTTGAGGTTTCTATGAATCATATTTATATGGTCGTGCTTCAATTCAGGATTTCACCAGTAGGTGGCATTAGAGGGGAAATATAAAGTTTTTACATTCATTGCCAGCATGGTATTCAATGCTTTGTGATGCTTGCTATGGCCATTCTTATCTTGTTCCAGGGGAGCTTACAGTCTAACATAAAGGCATAGAGCACACGCATTATTCTGCGATAATTTGGTCCAAATTCGATTTTGGATTGATAGCTCTGAATCCATGCAAAACACAAGGCACCGTCCTGCCTGATCACAAAGCTTCTTTTTTTTTTTCGGACCTATCTGTTCCACGCCAAGTAGAGTCATTATAATAGTATTAGTTCTGCCCATTGAATAATTGGTGGCCCATCGAGATGCGATTGTATGCAGATCACGGGCATGTTGGGGTCCTGACAATGTCCAGCTGGGGGGTGGTTCTGTCTTCTGGAACCAGACCAAAAAGGAAAGCCCCATAATGAATTCCTCCAGTCAATATATCTGTAGGCAGTCAAGATTCTGTCAGGGTTAAAGGCCTTTAGAGACAGACGTTCATTATGTGTCAGGAAATATCCCTTATCCCCGCTATTAAGCATGCCATTCATTGCTGTTATTTATCTGTGCTGCTACGTCATTTCACCACCATGAACTTTATAATTTAAACCACTTGTTGAGGTTCCAAGAAAAGCAGACTTGGAATTAATGGCCGATGTTCAGTCTCTAAAGAAATCATGGAGTCTGGCGTGATAAATGTTTACATTCTTTCATTGTGAGAAAATTTGTCGTCTTGTGGAAGTTTTATGCAGCATATTATATAATACTTTCATAAGGGTTTCATAGAGTGGACACTTATTTATTTTGTTAACCTCAAAGTTTTTCATTTATTTATTTTACTTTGGCGTAAAAGGTTTTAGCGCTCATTTACATTTGCTTCGGCTTCAATACACATTACGGGCTAGTTTACGCTTGCTTAAAAACATGGCTTTGGACACACTTTGTTTAAAGCTCTCTGAATGCCAGTCAAAGCTCCTGTCACTGAATAGAATGGTTGGCTTACAGTCATGTTTACACCTGTTTACCCCATGCTGCTTTAGTTGCGCTTCAAAGCGTCTTCAAAGCCTCCATAGAAGTCTATGGCAAAGCTTGCTTGAAGCCTCATCAAAGACCCCCCCTCCCGATGCTGCATCGAACCCCCTCCTCCCGAATCGGCATCGAAGCCCCCCCTCCTCCCCAATCGGCATCGAAGCCCCCCCCCTCCTCCCCAATCGGCATCGAAGCCCCCCGCCTCCTCCCGAATCGGTATCGAAGCCCCCCCTCCTCCCGAATCGGCATCGAAGCCCCCCCCTCCTCCCTCCCGAAGCGGCGTCAAAGCCCCCCCCCCTCCTCCTCCCGAAGCAGCGTTGTTTGATTTTTTTTTCCTACACCTAAATGCTGAAAAATGCTTCTAGCATAAAATAGTGTGCATGGACACGTAGGATAGCACTTCTAGGAACAGAAAAAATACTTATAATAGCTTCTACTAGCTTATATAAATGCTAGCGTGCATGGAGTCTTATATTCGTGCAACAAGGAGTCAGTGTCTGTGTGCAGACGGCCACCATTTTGTTGAGGACTACAGACCTGCTTTAGACTCATTAAGGGACAGGGGGAGCCATGCTGAGCCTATGACACCACCACCATCACATCATCTTAATTGATATGTCGGAGTCTACTGGTTCACGGAAACAAAGCTTTTCTTGTTCTTGGTTAAGTTCTGCCTATGACAAACTGAAGAGAAATAATGGCCACACCTAACTGTAATTTAATGATTCAATTGCTTTCCCAGCTGGCCCTCTTGACTTTTCCAGCTGGACCTCATGCTAGAATCGCCAAAACTTTTGCTTTATTTCTTTCTCTTGGCTATGCACTTGTTGATCCCTAGTCCGAAACCCACCTGAGCTATCCTACCAGGAAGCTGTTATTGCACAAAGCCAATCATAAGTGGCCAAAGGCATTCACAGCCCCACAAGGGGCATGCATACTTGTGGTTGTGGGTTGGTTTATGCCTCGGCCACTTATGATTGGCTTTGTGCAATAACTGCTTCCTGGTAGGATAGCTCAGGTGGGCTTGGACTAGGATTCGGACACTCCTGAGCACTGGCGGCAGTTTTTTTTTGGTGGGGATTGCGGCAAACAACCAATCTCCTCCCGCTCTATCCCTCCAGCACCCACCTGGTCCCGCTTGGTCGGCTCACCCCGAGCCCACCCTTTTTTTGAGGCCTATTAGAGCCTCTGGCTTTAATCACGTGCGTTAAAAAAACACCCCACCCTCATTAGAATCCATGCATTCAGCGCCCTGCATGTAAATTAGGGGGGCACCAATGCTCCTGAGCTCATCTGTAATCTCTGTGTAGGGGGTCTTATGATCTTCCCTGACTTACAGACAAGGTTGCCAAGTTGTGCTGTTCAAAGCTGACTTCCACCCAAAAGTATAACTTCTGCTTATATGCTTTTCCCCCCTTTGGTGTCACATTTAGCACCTTTCAGGGGAAGGGGGACCTGTATATCACAGGTCCCCTTCACCACTTCTGGGAGATGGGCCACTGCCCGATCTCCTGGAAGTTCGGCCCACCACCGGGCCAATTAGAAAGCACAATGTGCTTTGCGCATGTGCCGTAGGGTACCAGCAGTGAAGCCGAAAGGCTTCACTGTATGGTTCCCTTACCAGGAATGGAGATGGCATCACCTGGGAGTCTATCCAAAAATCGCCTGGGGTGTCGACATCGTGGACTCCCTGGACAGGCAAGTGCCCTAATATTAAGTCAGCAGCTAAAGGATTTGTAGCTGCAGACTTTTTTCCTTTTTTTGGTTGGACCTCCTCTTTAATGAGGATAGACCATCAAGTTTTCTATCAAGTACATTGGTACTGCTTGGACTCTTGTAAGTATTCATGTGCCATACCTGGCTGACCCTGTAGTAGGCACTGCTACTACAGTGAACACTGCTGGATTCCTAGTCATGTGCTGAACGGCCGCCCGACTGCTTAAGGATGAGCTCCGGCGTGTTCACACACTCCACGAGCAGAGCCCGCCAGGAAGTCGGCGCAGCGCTAGTCTAACCACAGGCAGTGAGACATTGCCCCGATGTGCGGCTGCAGAGATCGGGCAATGTCTCACTGCCTGTGATTAGCGCAGCACTGCGCCGACTTCCTGGCGTGCTCTGCACATGTGCTGTGTGAACACGCCGGAGCTCATCACTACTGCTTATTTAACACTGGGATTCACTCACTTGGCACCGGCCCCATTCAGAGAACAATTTGCATTTTCTCAATGAACGCAAAGGGGAAGATTTGGTGCAGCTCTGCATAGAAACCAATCCGATTTCAGGTTTTATTGTTAGTTTTTATTGTTACTTAACCCAGGAGCCTGCATTCACTATATTTGGTCTCTCACAGTACACAGAACATAGAAATGCAATTATTTTAGTAAATATAAACTGCTAAATACCCTTTCTCATCAGCAGTATATCAGTCTTGTGACTTGTATCAGTGTCTGGTTAAAGCTTGTAGGAAGAGTTTTCATTCTCCTCTGACTGTCCTATGAGACTGTATGACCCCTGACCCTCTGTCTGGACAGTGCTAATTAGCCCTGTGCTGATCACATGCATCAAACAAAAAAAAAACACTCTAGTAATACACTAAAAACTGAGCATGTGCAGAGTGCCTCCCAGGGCTCTGTTCTATCGGCAGATGGTTTGGGAACAGTAAAAGGGAAGGATCAGAGAAGACAGGATCAAACAGCCTTTTTAAACAATGCAGAGGGTTAACCCCTTAAATTCCACAGTGAGTAGAACAGGCATGCTTTATTGTATATACAGACTGATTTTACTGTTGTGGGTTTAGTAACACTTTTTAAACAAGCTGAAGTTAGAAGCTGATTGGCTACCATGCACAGCTGCACCAGATTCTGAATGCTCCAGTTCTAGTAAATCTTCACCAGTGTTCTCTGATTGGTTGATATGGAGAGGTAGGACGGTGGCATCACGATCTTCACCCCATTCAACCAGAGAATGTTTTGCTTTCATAGAGAAAATGCAGAGTGTTCTGAATGGCATCCATGACGAGTTAGCGCCCCCCCAACGTGTTCACTAAGCATTAGGGCAGCTGCTCAGCACAGGACCCCGAAGCTAGTGGGGATCACTGTGGTAGCAGTGCCTACTAGAGTTATTGCCAGCATTCATTGGATTGGCCAGGTATGGCACATTTATTGCTTATATTGGTCCAAGACGGATCAATGTAACTTGGCAAGCAAAGCCATACCTAAATTTCAGCAGTAATAAAAATTCCTCCTTTTGGACCTGTACCCCTGTGCTCCGCACACTCGCTCCCCCCGTTCCACCTCCTCACTATCTCTTCCTTCCTCGCTGCTCGGGCACACTTGCCCTCTTTTCTCTGTTCTGACAGTACTGGGGCTGTTGATAGAACCTCTGCTTAGATGTCACTTCCATGTTTTTCTGGTCGGTGATGACTACCCTTTTTTGCTATAAATCAAGAAAATCTTATTCATAAAGTACAATTGAGCTTGTGATGACCTCATAGGCAGAAGTCTTTAATCCATAGGACGGGCAGTTTTATTGTTCTGGAATAGTATGTGATCAGTTTATATAAACCGCGTCTACTATTCTTTAATCTCAGTTTTGTTCCTCCCACAGACCCGACTTGATTGATTTTGATAAGCTGAAGAAGTCAAACGCACACTACAATCTGCAAAACGCCTTCAACCTCGCAGAGCAGCACTTAGGCCTCACTAAACTCCTTGACCCAGAAGGTTAGCCTAAGATTCTGTTTCTATGGTTTTTTTTGTTTTTTGTTTTTCTATGTTTTTATTGATTTCAAGAGAAAATGTTCTAATTTGAGTACTTCTATGGTATTTCTATATAAAAGGGAACCTGTGCTTTGTCCATGGTGTCCAAGGTGACAGGCTCACTTTTTATAGCCGACACAGTAAGCATCCTGTACTTACCTTCTTGCTCGCTCATACTGCTGAAATCCACTACCAGGGCTCCCCAAAAATCCTGTGCAAGCTTTGACTTCCACAAGGTTATGCATGCCCAGACATATCAGCACCAAGGCCTGGTGATTGCTCATTGGTGCAATTTCCAGTAAATATTTAAAGCCAAACTTCAGGCATATATATAAAAGAAACAGCGCTCTATTTATTAAACCTTTAAAGAAATTTTATTTTTCAGTGCAAACAGTGTAAGTACTTTACTGGAAATCAGCCTCTTGACTCTTCCATACAGCAGAGCACAGACAGAAGGGTGGGGGGGGGGATGAAGCAACACAATTTTCCAGTTAATAGAATATCAATTGATGGCACAATCCAGCATATGATGCAAAATAAATATTTTATTGGACTAAAGTTGGGTACATACAGAGAGCAGGAAGTCTGTGTTTCAGGCAAGTGTGACGCAACCTGGATGGTGTTTGGCTTTTAAAAAGCTGCCAGGGGCATGCTGGTAAAAGAGGGGGCGGGGGGGAGAGCAAAGTGACAGAGATGAGCTCATTTGTGTGCTACTAGTTCTTTCACTGTCCAGTCACAGGCTGTGGGTGAGGAGAAGACCTGTAAGTGTAACTTAAAGTCTCCTTTAACACTGAGGCAGTTTTCAGGCATTTTGGCTGCTAAAAATGGCGCCTGTTAAGCGCCTGAAAACGGCCTCCCAATCATTGCAGTGAGTGCTTTCGCAGCACCTGTAAACAGCGCTTCCAAAACGCCTCTGCCCGTTGCAATAAATGTGCAGCGCCTCAGAAGCGCAGCTTAAACAGCGGTAAATTGCCTCTAAATAGAGCGGCACTTTCAGTGTGAAAGCAGCCAAAGTGATCGTAAAGGTTCATTTTTTTTTTAAACAACCACCATGTCATACTTGCCTGCTCTGTGTAAGGGTTTTGCACAGAGCGGCCCGATCCTCCTTTTGTAGGGATCCCCAGCGGCGCTCCTGGTTCCTCCTCTTTGAGTGCCCCCACAGAGACTTGCATTTCAAGGGGGCACTCGTGCGGGCGCGCTCGTGTTCTGCTGCTGCGTCCATTGACACAGACAGCAGGACTTGACCCCGCCCCCCAGCTCCCGTATCACTGGGTTTGATTGAAAGCCGCCAGCAATCTATCCAATGACCAGAGACAGCAATTGGGCTCGTGCTCGTCACTGGAATGATCGGGTTCAGGTAAGAAAAGGGGGGGGTGGGCCTCTGGGGGGAGCTGCAGCACAGAAGGTTGCAGCATAGAATGCATTTAGGTGAAAAACCACGAAACTTTCAAACTGATGGACCGATTGGGTCAGCCTGTCAGTTTATCAGGCGGACCCAGTCAGACCATCCATAGCACTCTATGGAGTGGCGGAAGTCCGCTGACACCAGCCAGCATTCGATCACCTTCGCCAAAAACAGATGGATGGGGATCAGTTCTACATCCGTCCAGTGGATCAGATAACAGTCTGTAGGAAATGGACAAGCAGTTTGTTTCCATCCGACCTCCCCATAGAGAAGAGTGAGATCTGTCCGTGTCCGCTCTGCTGTGCAAAGCAGGCACGGACCCGTCATCCGATTGCTTAGCCGGGATCAGCGGGCGGATCTGCTTGGCGCAGTCCTGCAAGAGGCCTAAAATAAAAATATTAAATTGTACACATTCCTAAAAACATGTTCGTGTTTTACATATTTGTTTTTGCAGCCATCTTAGTTTTTAGAGATGTAGGATACGCTCTTACCCTTGGGCCCCTTTCACACTTGTGCGACCTTAACGTGACTTGAAGCAATGCCTTTATTCTTTCTTGAGGTCGATGGGCTTCAAGTCACATCAAAGTTGGACCAAAGTAGTGCAGGGGCTACTTTGAAGTCGCTGCAACGTGAAGTCGCACAGATATGAATGGTACTCATTAGAAATTGTGTGGTACGACTTGTCATGCAACTTTGCAGTCCCAAGTCACAGGACAAGTCGCACAAGTGTGAAAGGGGCCTTACTGTAGTAGGGGTAGGGTCTTGCTTCTCTGGTAGAGCCTAAAGCTGACTGCACACTGATTACAATTCAGCTGGCCTCATTTAGATAATTGTGTGAGCTCAAATGCTTGACAGAAATGGATTGGTTAATCAATTTCTGTCAAAGGGCATGTTAGGAAATTTTCCGTTGATAAGTTTAGCTGCAGCCGATGATCAGTGTGTGTGGGGTGGCACTGTCAGAATACAATTTGGTGGGGTGGCACTGTCAGAATACAATGTGGTGGGGTGGCACTGTCAGAATACAATGTGGTGGGGTGGCACTGTCAGAATACAATGTGGTGGGGTGGCACTGTCAGAATACAATGTGGTGGGGTGGCACTGTCAGAATACAATGTGGTGGGGTGGCACTGTCAGAATACAATGTGGTGGGGTGGCACTGTCAGAATACAATGTGTCGGGGTGGCACTGTCAGAATACCATGTGGCGGGGTGGCACTGTCAGAATACCATGTGGCGGGGTGGCACTGTCAGAATACCATGTGGCGGGGTGGCACTGTCAGAATACCATGTGGCGGGGTGGCACTGTCAGAATACCATGTGACGGGGTGGCACTGTCAGAATACCATGTGGCGGGGTGGCACTGTCAGAATACCATGTGGCTGGGTGGCACTGTCAGAATACCATACTGGCTGGGTGGCACTGTCAGAATACAATACTGGCTGGGGGAAGGGGGTACATCTTTCAAATGGTCTCAGTATCCCTCCATCCATCTCATTTGTATGGATGGTGGCACTTTTTTTAATTATGACATCACCCACCCATTTCTTCACCCCAGCCATTTGAGAGGGAAGCCTTCTATTCATTCTTACTAATGCAAGGCTTCTTTGGTCTGGCCAAGTCCTTGCACTGCTGACAGAACACAGCTGTTTGTGTATTGTATGTTGCTGATGTCACATACAGATTATACAGCGCTTCCAGCAGGCGCATGTATTAGTGAAGGTAATAGGGACAAGTTTGGCATAAGCAAAGTATTTAAAATTAAATAAAATCTGGAGTTCGGCTTTAAAGTATAACTAAAGGCAATGTTTTTTGTTGTTGTTTTGCATAGAGTATAGATGGATTAGGACACCCATCAGTTTTTATTTCTGTCTGTGCCCCCCCTTAAGGAGACTCACCCTCTTTATTTGTTCTGTTTATGTATATCATGGAAAGTGAAGGTAAAAGAAAACCCAAAATTTTGGGTTGTCCCCAGTAAAGAAATAGAGGAGAAATCTTCCAATGGGGACATTCGTTTTGGTGACCTGGGGGTCCCCAAGGAATTCCCTTAATTTTCAGGGATTTTATCTTGCTTCCTGCTATGGGACAGGAAGTCAAGGAAAATCTCCCCAATGGGACACAGATGGCAAAAAAAATAAAAATAAATGGACAGATGTTATAAGCCTTCATTACTTTATCCAAAAAATAAAAAAAGGTTTGCCTATTCTATTTCTAGGCATAAATGACTGACCCTGCCCATCCAGATATCCTCATGCACCACAAATGCATGGTGGATCCATAAACACTAACTTCCAACAAATATTGTTTGGCTTTCATATTTCTCATGTTACTCTTTCTTTTTTTTTTTTTAGACATCAGCGTGGACCATCCAGATGAAAAGTCCATCATTACTTATGTTGTCACATATTACCATTACTTCTCAAAGATGAAGGCACTGGCCGTGGAAGGAAAACGTATTGGAAAAGTATGTGTGACACAGTAACAGTGTAAACTTTGACTACCTGAGCTAGGCCCACTTCAAGATTTCATTTACGAGTCAATGTAACCCATTTCTAAAATTAAGCTGGTTATACATTATACCATTTTTTTTTTTTTTTTCATGTAATATGAGGTCAAACCTAAACACTTACAATTTGTATGCAATCAGGCAGGCCCTTAATCTACATAGTTGGAGGTAAATCTAAAGGAAATTAAATAAGAAAATTGTATAATGTATGGCCAGTTTTAGTCTTATTGTAATTAAACGGATATTTCAAATATCCAAAATGCATATTTTGGTTGTGGCATCTCTGTAGTCCTTTGCGGCATCTCTGTAGTCCTTTGCGGCATCTCTGTAGTCCTTTGCGGCATCTCTGTAGTCCTTTGCGGCATCTCTGTAGTCCTTTGCGGCATCTCTGTAGTCCTTTGCGGCATCTCTGTAGTCCTTTGCGGCATCTCTGTAGTCCTTTGCGGCATCTCTGTAGTCCTTTGCGGCATCTCTGTAGTCCTTTGCGGCATCTCTGTAGTCCTTTGCGGCATCTCTGTAGTCCTTTGCGGGATCTCTGTAGTGCTTTGCGGGATCTCTGTAGTGCTTTGCGGGATCTCTGTAGTGCTTTGCGGGATCTCTGTAGTGCTTTGCGGGATCTCTGTAGTGCTTTGCGGGATCTCTGTAGTGCTTTGCGGGATCTCTGTAGTGCTTTGCGGGATCTCTGTAGTGCTTTGCGGGATCTCTGTAGTGCTTTGCGGGATCTCTGTAGTCCTTTGCGGGATCTCTGTAGTCCTTTGCGGGATCTCTGTAGTCCTTTGCGGGATCTCTGTAGTCCTTTGCGGGATCTCTGTAGTCCTTTGCGGGATCTCTGTAGTCCTTTGCGGGATCTCTGTAGTCCTTTGCGGGATCTCTGTAGTCCTTTGCGGGATCTCTGTAGTCCTTTGCGGGATCTCTGTAGTCCTTTGCGGGATCTCTGTAGTCCTTTGCGGGATCTCTGTAGTCCTTTGCGGGATCTCTGTAGTCCTTTGCGGGATCTCTGTAGTCCTTTGCGGGATCTCTGTAGTCCTTTGCGGGATCTCTGTAGTCCTTTGCGGGATCTCTGTAGTCCTTTGCGGGATCTCTGTAGTCCTTTGCGGGATCTCTGTAGTCCTTTGCGGGATCTCTGTAGTCCTTTGCGGGATCTCTGTAGTCCTTTGCGGGATCTCTGTAGTCCTTTGCGGGATCTCTGTAGTCCTTTGCGGGATCTCTGTAGTCCTTTGCGGGATCTCTGTAGTCCTTTGCGGGATCTCTGTAGTCCTTTGCGGGATCTCTGTAGTCCTTTGCGGGATCTCTGTAGTCCTTTGCGGGATCTCTGTAGTCCTTTGCGGGATCTCTGTAGTCCTTTGCGGGATCTCTGTAGTCCTTTGCGGGATCTCTGTAGTCCTTTGCGGGATCTCTGTAGTCCTTTGCGGGATCTCTGTAGTCCTTTGCGGGATCTCTGTAGTCCTTTGCGGGATCTCTGTAGTCCTTTGCGGGATCTCTGTAGTCCTTTGCGGGATCTCTGTAGTCCTTTGCGGGATCTCTGTAGTCCTTTGCGGGATCTCTGTAGTCCTTTGCGGGATCTCTGTAGTCCTTTGCGGGATCTCTGTAGTCCTTTGCGGGATCTCTGTAGTCCTTTGCGGGATCTCTGTAGTCCTTTGCGGGATCTCTGTAGTCCTTTGCGGGATCTCTGTAGTCCTTTGCGGGATCTCTGTAGTCCTTTGCGGGATCTCTGTAGTCCTTTGCGGGATCTCTGTAGTCCTTTGCGGGATCTCTGTAGTCCTTTGCGGGATCTCTGTAGTCCTTTGCGGGATCTCTGTAGTCCTTTGCGGGATCTCTGTAGTCCTTTGCGGGATCTCTGTAGTCCTTGAGAAGCATATGACCACCTTGGGAAATTGAGGTCACCTTCAAATTCCCCAACATGCATTTTGGATGGACTGACCCCCTGACCCCCTGACACATGTGAGCACCGTGTTTTTCCTGCACGGGATGCACAGGTATTCCATGCATTTGCGTGCAGGCAGTCCCAATCATGTCTGTTGGTACGCAGTGGCTGTACCAACACACCCGCTGCTCCTAATTTGGCATTCATGTGGATTCATGCTAAACTGGATACCTGTATTGTGAAAGACAAACTGGTGGATATGTGGACTAATCTGCACACCAAGGCAATTTAACATTTCCCCTTTCTACTATGGGTTGTTACATGGATCCATGCATTTATAAAGCCTAACCCTCATAGCAGGGGAAATGTTAAATTGCCCGGTGCGCAGATTAGTCCCTATATCTTCCAATTTGCCATGTGCAATATACTGTAATTGTCCAGTGTAGCTTGACTCCAGGGGAAAGAGGCTTGAAATACAAATGTATCTCCCCCCCCCCCCCCCCCCCAACTGTCAGTTTTAATTATAATATGGGAGAGGGAGGTTTCATGTAGATTGGTAAGGCGTATCCATATTTTTGAAAATAAACTCTCTTGATATTTGAGTGTGCATATGTTTTCCTTGTTCCAATTTACATATGTGCAGGGCCGGTTTCAGTGCCATCCCGCATGTATGTAATAGAAAGCCGGATTGGTTCACATGTCATGCATATCGGATGCTGTTTAAAACGCATCCAATTGGCATATATGTGAACCGAGCCTTAGTGGTTTTTGTGGCATGTTATTTTGGGGAACACACCCCCACTAATGATGATTTGTTCAAAAATAGGAGATGTGGCAATTGCAGTTTTATTTAATTTTTGGATAGTTATGGTTACATTTGATAGGAAAATCAGCATAAACATAAATAAGTCCATTTGAGTCCCAAAATTGTGATAATGGGTGATATTAAAAATCCTCCAAACGCCAAAAGTGGAGAAGGTGCTGTGAATTCCCTTCCAGGCTGGATCACCGTCACCAGAGAGAGACACCTGAAGGCTTATCGTAACCTGTTGACTCAAAGTCATAAAGCAGTCTATAAATATAGACACTCCTCTTCCAGGTTCAGAACTTTCATCCACCCACTAGAGATATACAGGGAAAATATCCCTTCAAGCCTCTTTTTTTTTTTTGCCTCACATATATCAGCGCATGTAAAAGTAAGAAGCAGACAATATGCGCCACATGTTGTACAATTGCATCACTTTATTGTCAAAACCACTGAGTATGCACTCACATGTGAAGAGAATCACACTGTACATCCAATTTAGAACAGTAAACTGATCAGAACTCGCTTGCGGGGACACTTCCGTAGCTCCGCCCAATGTGTTTCGTCAGCTATGAGGTCTTCCGCGGCACAATCACAATTGTGGAATTCAATTGGACGTTTTGTTTATGTACTTTTTTTAAGGTTGTGTTTATTTTTTCATCTATTCTAGTTGGTGTAGCGCCGCACACTTTCATATCAATGTATCACTATGAGAAATATCCTAGAGTGCTAACGGCTCCTCACTTGATTTAAAATTTCTCCACTAGTGTAATGACTATTTGATTAATTTATTTTAATTGGAGAACATTTTTGAAAATGAAACCTTTTAAATCTTTCTCTTATACCTTTTTGAGGTGCACTGTGACAAAACAGATGAAAATACCTCTGGTCTCACATTGGTTTTTTATTTGTAGGTTCTTGAAAATGCCATTGAAACGGAGAAAATGATTGAGAAGTATGAATCCCTGGCTTCTGACCTGCTCGAGTGGATTGAACAAACCATTATCATCCTGAACAATCGGAAATTCGCCAACTCACTGGTCGGTGTTCAGCAGCAGCTTCAAGCTTTCAACACCTACCGCACTGTGGAAAAACCACCAAAGTAAGAGGACAAAGAGGACTTTAGATGAAGGGAGGGAGAGTGTAAATATTACCTGCTAGGCTTATGTTGTCATCGTGTCACTGAAATGTGTAGTTGGTCATCAAAGTATAAGTAAAATCTATTTTTTTTTTTTTCTTGTATAGCTAGGATATATATATCATTCTTGACATCACATCCGTGGTAAATACCCAACAAATGTGTGGGTAGAGTTATTTTTGTCCCATGGAAAGCAAGCAATCTTGATAGTATGCCTGCCATTGAAGAATTATGCAGGCTGTCCTTCCTGCCTCTTTCTTTGAAGAATTTTAGATGCTAGGTTGCTTTTCAGAGGGTTTGGCTTCAGTGCTTTCCACGTGACTTGCCTACAACAAGAGTATAAGGAATTTTTGTTTTGTTGTGGCAATGGGACTTTGAAATATGGAAGCCAGACAACTAGTATTTGCAGTAGTTATCAGTGGCAGTCTCTCTCATTGCAGGTAAGTGTACATTAAATTGTTCCCCTCATCTGTGACCTTAAAGCTGAACTCCAAGCAATTTTGTTTTTCCCATGCACTTTATGGGTTAACTGCTCGCCTTTGTCTAGGGGTTGGCAAAGCCAAGATATACTCGCCTTACCCTCAGATCCTCCCAGGGTAAGACCGGTCCCTACTGCTCTCCTGTCCCCCACCCCACGTGCGGTCCAGCGGTCTTGGGCAGTGGACAGTTCCTGATGTCAGCATGCCCAAAGATCGGAAGGATTAGGTGAGTATAGGCTTTGTTCATCCCCTAGACAAAACGAGCAGCTAACCCATACACAGCCCCACTGCATGGGGGGAAAAAAAATTGCCCCGAGTTGGGCTTTAAAGTTTACTTAAAGGCAAAGCTTTTTGGATAGTAGGGAAGGGTAAGCTGGCCATACAGATTACATTTCAGCCAGTTCCTAATCAGCCAGATAAAATTTGAGCTGCGGCTTGTGGCCCTGTTGGCATCTGCCTTACAACCTTTGATCTTAACCACTTCAGCCCCGGAAGATTTGGCTACTGAATGACTGGGCCATTTTTTGCGATACGGTACTGCGCCGATTTAACTGACACTTGAGCGGTCGTGCGACGACCTACCCAAACAAACTTTACGTCATTCTTTCCCAACAAATAGAGCTTTCTTTTGGGTGTATTTAATCAGCTCTGCGGTTTCTTTTTTGCGCTGCAAACAAAAAAGTATGACAATTTCGAAAAAAAAGCAATATTTTTTACTTTTTACTATAATGAATATCCTCCAAAATATATAAAAACAAATTTTTTCCTCAGTTTAAGCCGATATGTATTCTACATGTTTTTGATAAAAAAAATTGCAATAAGTGTATATTGATTGGTTTGCACAAAAGTTATAGCGTCTACAAAATAGGGGATAGTTTTATGGCATTTTTATTTGTTTTCATTAGTAGTGATGGCGATCTGCAATTTTTAGTGTGACTGCAACATTATGGTGGACACTTTTGACACTATTTTGGTACCATTGTCATTTATACAGCAATCAGTGCTATAAAAATGCACTGCTTACTGTGTAAATGACACTGGCCGGGAAGGAGTTAATCACTAGGGGGCGATGAAGTGGTTAAGTATGTTCTAGGGAGTGATTCTAACTGGGAGGGAGAGGCTACCTAGGACATGACAGAGATCACTGCTCCCGATCACAGGGAGCTGTGATCTCTGTCACAACACAAGGCAGAACGGGGAAATGCCTTGTTTACATAGGTATTGCCCCATTCTTCCTCTAAACACCGTAATTGTGGGCCGCTGGAGAACATAGAGTTCCCGGAACCAACTGGGCACGCTCCCGCGGCAGGCGCATGCACCCAAAAGGTGTCAAATTTAAAGGGACGTTCCTGTACATCCATTTGCCTGCCTGTGCCATTCTGCCGACGTACATCGTGTGTGTACCGGTCGGCAAGCGGTTAAAGTCATCAGCCCAACAGGCTGGTATTCTGACAGCTGTGGGAGTCCGGCTGTCAAAAAAAATTAGGCGTCAGAAGAGAGGAACTCCATGCACGCTGTTTAGTAGTGTGGGGGGTATGAAGTGATTTCTCTCGTTCAGACCGCAGTGCTGAACTAGGGAAATCTTTGTGTATGACCAGCTGTTGACCCTTTTGACAAGTTTTTATTGCTACCTGAGTTACTATCGAGAATATTTACCCTCTCTTTTCCTCTGGTGACCATTGTCGCTAAGATGGAGAGATTGGGGAAATCATCACAGCAAGAAAACAGGATAAGGCCGGCCATAGATGGTTCAAATCTTGGCCAGTTCAGCAGGAACTGTCCAGGATTCAAACCGTCTATGGGCAGGCTGGTGAATGTACCTGGTTAAAGGGGGAGTAAACCCAGTTTAAAAAAAACACTTACATTCCCGGCATGCCGGAAATGCTAATGTTCACATTGGTTGTGCTCTCAACCAAACTTTCAAACCATCCAATGACTGGTGTCATAACTGATCACATGTGCAGCATTATGGCAGTTGAAGAATTATTAGAGGCCAAGATGGCGGCTTCCTTGACTGAAAATGATAGAAGGGTTTACTTCCACTTTAATAATTCCATCAACTTGGGTACAACCAGCCTGCCGGATTCACTGCCGCTAGCAATAATCGTTGATTTCTCCCGGCGGGGATGGCTTCTCCCTCCCAGAGCAGACAATGGCTTGGGTGGAGGGATTCCCCTGTCATCACTGACACTGTTGATGGGGGAATCGTGGAAACTTCTTTCCTGCAAACTGTGGTTGTTGGAAAGAAATTGGCACAATCTATGGCCTGCCTAACGCTTCCAATGGACAAATATGTTCTGATGACAACTGTCTAAGATTAAGAAATTTTTCCTATTGCACCGGACGGGAGGTGAAAGGAAATCTCTCCAATGGGACATGGACAGCAAACCAAGCCCCGATAGCCGGATGGCGTTGGGAATTGCAGGGCAAAATCGCAGAGTTGTGGTTAGGTGGTCCTAGAACACCTTTTTACTGCTAGAAAGAAAATGTTACACCGCAGTACTTTGTTTCGTTGTTTACCTTGGGATATATTGCACAGGTAACCGCGTTCTTCCTTTTCTATGGCTCTAGATTTACAGAAAAAGGAAACTTGGAAGTGTTGCTTTTTACCATTCAGAGTAAGATGCGGGCCAACAACCAAAAGGTATACATGCCAAGAGAGGGCAAGCTCATCTCCGATATTAATAAGGTAAGTTGCCTTTGTTTCATCCAAGTTCTTGCAATGTGCTTTATTCTCCAGTGATGTCAGTAAATCATAATCTGTATTGTGCTGTATTGCTACCACTCTGGTCTTGTATGGTTAAAGCTGTAGTCCACCATAGTAGGGGGGGTAAAAAAAAACTGTCCGAGCTGCAATGACGTCACTCTCGCACATGTGCGCCGGACTCACGATCGAGGCGCAGCATTCTCAATGAGCAGCACACCCGAGTGTCCTACCCATTCAGTGCGGATGCCCCAGTGCCATCCCCTGCTGCTACACATATGAATATCTCATGTTTAGGAGATATTAACTGCACCTACAGGTAAACCTTTATTATTAGCTTACCTGTAAGTAGAAGTTACTACCACTTTAACTGGTCTAATAAAGATTACCTTGCAATCTTAGTTTACTGGCAAATTAGAACTGCATTCCGCTTTATGGAATCCCCCCCCCCTCCGGTGTCACATTTGGCACCTTTCAGACGGAGCAGATACCTATCTAATATAGGTATTTTGCTACCACTTCCGGGCATAGATAGCCAAGCCACCCGTGGGTAACTACGCCACTTCAGGCGCCTTCTCAGTCCCCCCCCCGCTGTCTTCTGGGAGACACGCGGGGACCAGTGGGATCACACAGCGCGAGTCGCGCATGAGCAGTAGGGAACCAGCAAGTGCAGCTGCAAGGCTTCACTTCCTGATTCCCTTTACCGAAGGTGGCGGCTTCGGATGCCGGCATCGAGGGTGCCCTGAACAGGCAAGTATCCTTATTTTAAAAGTCAGCAGCTGCAGTATTTTTAGCTGCTGACTTTTGAAGAAAAATAAAAATTAGGCGGAACTCCGCTTTAAGCACCTGGGTTATAGTGGTTGTAAACCTCAGACAAGAAATCATATCTCTCTATAGTGTGTACTTGTCTCAGTTAAAGCGGGAGTCCGCCGGGACTCCGCGTTTTTTTTTTTTTTTTTTTTTTTTTAAAGCCAGCAGCTACAAATACTGCAGCTACTGACTTTTAAAATAGTGACACTTACCTGTCCAGCGCGCCCGCGATGTCGGCACCCGAAGCCGATCTCTAGATCGGTACTCGGGTGCTGCCGCCGCCATCTTGGGTATGGGAATCAGGAAATGGAGCCTTTCGGCTTCATTTCCCGGTTCCCTACTGCGCATGCGCGAGTAGCGCTGCGCAATAAGGACGCTCCCCGCTGCCTCTGGGATCTGTGTGTTTCCCAGCAGGCAGCGGGGCACTTGCGGAAAGGGGCGTAATCTACGCCCCTTTCCGCAGAGAGCTATCCCGGAAGTGGGTGCAGTTACCTGGATTATCCAGGTAACTGCACCCCCCTCCCCCCTGAAAGGTGCCAATTGTGGCGCCGGAGGGGGAGAGGATTCCGATGAGCGGAAGGTCCATTTTAGGGTGGACCTCCGCTTTAAGAGATCTAAGGGGTTGATTTACTAAAAGTGGAGCATGCAAAATCTGGTGCAGCTGTGCATGGTAGCCAATCTGCTTCTCACTTCAGCTTGTTCAATTAAGCTTTGACCAAAAAAACTGGAAGACGATTGGTTTCTAGGCAGAGCTGCACCAGATTTGCTTACTCCAGTTTTAATAAATCGACCCTCACGTGTCATTTCTGTCTGCTGCTTCTTTCCTCTATCAGCATGAACTAGTTCTGCCAAGTTTTCCTGACACCAAGAGAAAAATGGTGACAGGGGAGGAGCTCCAGCAGATTGAAAGCCTCAGCTCTGTTCCTGTCAGCTGTATGAAAGGGGTGTGTCCCTTCCTTCCAATCAGCTCTGAGATCGCCAGAGTCTTCAGCACTGCCTAAAACTGGTCAAGATTTAAGTTTGACAACTTTTTAAAAATGTTAGGTAGTTTTAACGTGTGCACTTGCGTAGGTTTGGAAATTTTCTTTTGCAATGCTGGAAACTATTTGCAAATACACATCTCTGGAAGGAAAAGTTACTGAGTAAATCTCCTTTATACATGGTTGGCTGTTATGCATGAATAACTTGCCAAGTGTTCCTAAAGGAAAAAATAATCTCTAGCTAGTTTCTGATCTTTTAGCTGCATCAAGCACAAATTAAAGACTAAGTTCACCTTTGTTTAAAAAAAAAAAAGAGTGCATTCATTATTTTTTACACAGGAGCCTGCAAAGCATTGCGCATGTAAGCCTTGGATCGCTGGTGCAGCCTTGGGCTCCTGCAGACATGCCCTCCGGCTTTCTGCTCCGTATAGTGCGTTATTGAGCTGTAGGAAGTGTCAGTGGTCTATGAAGGCAATAATTGGCCATCAGCTCTCCGCTCTTCCCCTCCAGTGCTCACTTAAGCTTTGGGCTGTGGAGGGGATGGGAGCGGCTGTCTCAGCACACTGAGAGGCTGAGCCAGCTTCTGGGTGGATGCCGATATTTATTAAAGTTGGGTGGTCCCTCTGTAGCCTGGACCAGCTGCGTGATGTCGGGTGACAGCGAGCTTTAGCCCACTGTTGACTGAATATCGGTCACATGAGTACAAAACGAAATGCTCTCCTATGACGCATTAGAAGTAGGGTCAAAAGAGTTTTGGCCCCACTTCTCTTAAGAAACCTGGAGTAGCATGCCTTTGAGAGCACTTTGGCTGCTGTGATGCCTCCCACCAATCCTTATGTCACTATTGTGTCCTGTAGTGATGCTTCCTACCCTGAACTGCATCTGTTGGTACGTCAGAGTAACTGATCATTCCCAAACTCCATTATGTTGGACATATATGTGGCAATTCCACACGTTTTCAGTATAAAATACTGATCACATGGAATCCACACCACCATGTCTGACATTTTTTTTTTAAATGTTTAAGCAGCATTATAGGTATAGAGCAGGGGCGTACATACAGGGGTCGGCCTTGTGGCCCAGCCTCAAGCTCCAGGGGGGTCCATGCACCCCCCCCCCCCCCCATCTGTGTCTCTTGATAGGAGGGCAGCAGCATGTAGAGGCACACATTCAGCGGCTGCAAGAGGTAAATAGAGGGCATCAGTTTAGAGCTGCAACTAACGATTAATTTGTCTGTCGACTAATCTATCGATTATTTTTTCGATTAGTCAACGACTATACGATAATTTTTTTTGTATTTTTTTTTTTATGAATCTGGTGTTTTTTTTTTTTTTTTTTTTGGATAACCTTACTTTTTTTTTATGTACTTATTTTTTGTAAGATAAAAGAACATAACTTTAAAGTATTATATTCTTACCTTTTTTTTATGTACTTATTTTTTGTAAAGTTAAGATAAAAGAATATATATGCATGGCTGGGTAGGGTACGGCAGAGCATGGCTGGGTAGGGTACGGCAGAGCATGGCTGGGTAGGGTAAGGCAGAGCATGGCTGGGCACTTCAGTGTATGAAGGGATGGCTGCTTCCATCTGATCTCTCTCCTCCACTGTACAGATTAGTACAGAGAGGGGAGAGAGGAACAGACGTCATGACATGACGCCGGTTTGTTTACAAGTGATCGCTCCGTCGGAGGGATCACAGTGTAAACAGCCTGGGTGTAGAAAGATGGCCGCCGCTTCAGAGCTAGGCCGAAGCCGTGGCCTTTCCTAAGGCCGAGACCGCGGTGACGATCCATTGCACCCCTAGGGACGGCGGCATGGAGGGGGAGAAGAGAGGGGGATGGCAGCACGGAGGAGAGCGGTAGATACTGAGAGATACTAAGCACTGTGACGCATCGACGCCCTGCACGCACGTCGACGTATTTTTGTAGTCGACATAATCGATTACGTCGACTCGTCGTGGCAGCTCTACATCAGTTCCATCACATGCCGTTCCCGCCGACTCCCCCCATCATTTTCCCGGGCTCCTGTGTCCTTCCCTGGCCCCCCGCAGTGCTGCCGGGTTTCCCTCTTCTGCCGGGTGCTGCGGGGTGATCTGTCAAGAGCGAACGGGGAAGGAGTCTGTAAATGAGTCATTTATCGGCCCCTTCCCCTCCTCAGTCAGTAATCTGTAACTATTACTGACTGTTTATTTTTTTTTGGGGGGGGGGGGGGGGGGTTCATTCATTGCTTGGGCATAGTAAACTATCTACCTCATAAACCTTAGTTTATGAACGAACAGGATGCCCTGTACAGAGCTATTCCTATCCATTCATTTTGTGCAGCTGAGCTTGCAGAGAAAGAGACTGATTAATCTGTCCTCAGTTCCTTTTCACCATCTTAAAAGGTCTAGTTAGACCCCTGATATTTCACCAAAGGCCCCCAATGGGGGTCCTAAAAAATATGTAAACCATAAATTATAAAATAAAATGGTACACAAGTAAAACAACAAAGATAAAAAAAAACTACTGACGCCAGTGGGGGAACTTCCAGGGTTGCAAAGGTCGCATTTGCAACTGGGCTGTGGCTTTCCGGCATCGTGGGGGGACCCCCAGATGGCAGGAAGGTGACCCACTGTGGGACCGTAATAGAGGGTGCCACAGGGGAGGGGGGGCCTTCATGTTTTCTTGCACCGGGGCACTGAAGGTTCTAGATATGCCTCTGGTATGAAGACTTGTATGAAGCAATGCTCTCTGGACTGTATACCCAATATGTAACTTGTATATAATGTAACTTTTATAACAATATGTAATGTAACGTTTCCCAACTGGGAATTAAGGGGAACCTTTGAGTAAATATCAGTCCTAGACATAAATGGCGGAATGTGGCCTGACGATGCAGCTGTATTTGGACCTGCTTATGATTTATTAAATTCATCCATGTAAAGCTTTCACTCAAATTCTCAGTAGTTTTTGGTAAATATAAGTTATTTTACCTAGAGTTATTGTATGTCTTGTATCTAGAGCGAGATGGGAATTACATTTTGATGATATTGAGCAGCATAACGAAAACTGTATTGTTGGTACCGGTGCTCTCAGCCCTATAAGATAAATCATCTCCGTTATGTGATAACTGGCACTTCACATCATCTACAGTAATACAGCAAGCGATTAGAGTTACTCTAGATAAGTTTCCTATTCTTCAAATGAAAATATATATATATTAATTTTTTTTTCCCCTTCCTGTGTCCAGGCCTGGGAACGACTGGAAAAAGCGGAACACGAGAGAGAACTGGCATTGCGAAATGAGCTGATCCGACAGGAAAAACTGGAACAACTTGCACGTAGATTTGATCGCAAGGCGGCTATGAGAGAGACTTGGCTGAGTGAAAACCAGCGCCTGGTGTCTCAGGTATGAGCCAAGGGCTTTGTACAGTGCCATCGTCAGTGCTGACACTTACCCAGAACTGCGTCTGCTACTCAGTACAGGAAGGAGATTGCAGGGACCAACGGTTTCCCGTAGTGTATGGAGCCAGAGCTGTACTTTGTACTCAGAGTGTGTTAGGTGGTAATAAAACCTCAACAGACTTTATTTCCACCCCCCCCCCCCCCCTTTTTTTAGACATTTTGTCAAACCTAAGTACATTTATTTCACTGTCCTGCTGTTTGCGTTGTTAAACATTAATCTATTGCGTGAGTTAAAATGAAGAAAGCCCTAACCCCCGACCATGCCCCATAATTTATTTATTACAGGTACTTGGATAGCGCTGTCAATTTACCCAGTGCTTTACACACACATAATTGTACGTTCCCTTCAGTCCCTGCCCTCAGGGGCAGCTTACAATCCAAGGTAAAACAAAACCAAAGAAAATTCCCAGCTCAACTTGCCAGCCAGCCTGCAACCAACCGAATTAACCTGTCTTAACAGTTCAAATGAATAACAAGGCACCCTGTTATAATACATTTTTGAGACCCTCTATAGTAGAAGCACATGCATTATATTGGATAGGCAGAGGGCAGTTGAGCCTAGAAGGATCCCACCCCTTAAAGGCAGAGGGGTGCACTGGACACCCAGCATATAGCACAACGGCAGCAAAGGTGTTCAGTGCACCTCCTCACCAGTATTCCAACAGTACCAACAAATGGTCGCTGCCCCCACCTCATTTTGCCAGCCTGCAACCAACCAAATTATCCCGTCTAACAGTTTGTATTAAAAACGGGTTTAGTTTGCACACATTTGCAAATACATGTGTAAGGCAGAGGTCGTGACAAGGCACCCCAGTGTTTTCTGTAGTCCTAACTACATTTTTGAGGGCCTCCATAGTGCAATAACACAAATTATAATGGGTAGGCAGAGGGCCGGTGAGCCTGGAAGCCCACCCCTCAAACCCAATCTAAGGTCCCTAACTCACATTTATACATACAGTATGTATACTAGGGCCAATTTAGACAGGAGCCAGTTAACCTACTAGCATGTCTTAGTAGTGTGAGAGGAAACCCATGCAGGCACAGGGAGAACATGCAAACTCCTTGCAGGTAGTACCATGTTTGGGATTCGAACCGAAGACCCTAGTGCTGCTAGGCAGAAGTGCTAACCACTTGGCCACCACGCTTATCATTCTCCATAATTAAGTGAGCCTCAATCTCTGGGTATCTGGGATGACTGCATTGGGCACCATTTGAGGGTCAGGCAAGGGAAAGCAGAATGCATCTGCGACTAGCTATTCCGGGAAATGAGTGCAGTGGGAAGCTGGATTATACAAGTGTCTGCATCTGTATGTATTCAGCTTTGTGTTTTAAGCTACCAGACTTTGCTGGTGTACCCCTATGGATTAAGCCCCGGTGGGTGGGACGAGACCTGTCAGGGGGCATGGCCCGAGAAGAGGCATTGACTGAGTCTTTCACATGTATACATCCATACTAGGGTCTGCTATGGTGAGCTGCGGTGTTGGGCTAAAATGAGCATTGCTCACTGGAGTTTTTCTTACTCTGGCATTTCTACAAGAGCCAATGGGGCTCTACACCTCAGCCTGGAGCGGCACCGCCAAGTAATTATGGCCATACCAAACTTTGCTATCACTCTTGCTTGATAGTTAAAAGCAGCAAATTGTATTGCACTATTGGTCATTTCAGTCCATTTCTACGGAGGAGAGGACTATATTGTCCATCTGAAGGCTTATGTCATAGCGGCTCTGGCAGGAAGTCCTCCCTGACTTAGATGGTGCTTTTTCCTTTTAAAGTTTCACTGATCATGTTACAGCGGGGGAATTCTGAAGGTTGTTGTTTACTCCACCGTTGCATTCTCTCCAACATGAAAAAAATCCAGCAGTGAATGTTAAACCCCTATATAATTGTAATGGTAGGTGTGCAGGCATTGAAGCCCAAGCACAGATTTTCCACCCGTGGAGACCCTTAGACAATACCAATTTCACTCATTACGTCTCCAAAAAAAATTGTTTTTGGGGGGTTTCGGCTCACCTTTTCAAACTGTGTAGTCTCATGTTTTGTTTCATGGCTGTGGTCCATTATTGTGACCCTTACTGGTAACATCCAATGTGATAACTCTTTATTCTTTCTGTTCATTTTACAGGATAACTTCGGGTTTGACCTTCCTGCTGTAGAAGCCGCCACAAAGAAACATGAAGCCATCGAAACGGACATTGCAGCCTATGAAGAGCGTGTTCAGGCCGTGGTGGCAGTGGCACGAGAACTGGAAGCTGAGAACTACCATGACATAAAACGAATCACCGCCCGAAAGGACAACGTCATCCGGCTCTGGGAATACCTTCTGGAGCTGCTGCGGGCACGGCGACTGCGCCTAGAAATGAACCTTGGGCTGCAGAAGGTTTTCCAAGAGATGCTTTACATTATGGACTGGATGGACGAAATGAAGGTACATGTGTCTCCAGGACAATGATCACTGCTGATAGTTTCCTTCCTAGTAAGCAATATATATTCATATTATATACCCAGCTAAATCTATGTATCATTTATTTTTTACTGGTATGACACATTGGATAGCATTGCCCTCGAACATCTTTTTTGTGATCCTGCTGCTGCGTTTCACATGCTGTGAAAACTGATCTTCCAAGATGGTCACCCATTAGTAACACAAGGACCGTAGCTCTGAGGGTCCCATTTAAAGTTTGCTGTCAATTGTGCTCATCAAAAGATTGAAAATAAAGCAGGCAAGAGGGAAAAGGACTGCTCACTGGTATTGCTTGTTCTCTTCCTGCAGTTGACGTTTCCCCTTTTTACTGACTTAGGCCTAATGTACATGGGACGCTAAGACAACCTGTTCTGAACGATTTTTTTGACAGCTTGAAACCGGCGTTTAAAAGCGCCGTTTAGTCGCGTTTTGCTGCGTTCACATCTAGGAGCGTTTATTTAAGATAACATCATAAGACCCTCCCAAAGCACAAATAACAGTATTTAACTATTTCAGCCATTCTGTGAGACCAGAGTGAGTAGTAGTAGCAGCAGCTGAGAAAGCAGCAGTGTCCTTGTATCTACCTCAATTTCGGTGCTTTTACTATGGATCCCTTAATGAGCATATGTGAGGAAATTAAAGCCAGATATTAAATTTCATGCAACTATGTTTGATCAAGTTGGGGGTCAAGCTCAATGGGGGGGGGGGGTCATCTGGTTCAAATCTAACAACATATAGGTCAAATTCCAATTCTACTTTGGCTAACAGCAATGCTAGTGGTGTATTGGATTTAATCATGGTCTCATTAGGGGTATATAAATGGTCTATGAAGCATTGCAAGCAATTACAAGTTTTAAGAAAAAAAAATTGTGGTTTTTCATCATTTGCTATAATTTTTAAGTTCTGTAATGTAAAAAAAAAAAAAATAGGGCACCTTTAAAAACGCTTCTAAACAAAAACGCGGCTAAACACCAGTACTGTGTTTAGACGCGTTTGGCGCCTGAACTCATTTTTTTTGCCTTCAAAGAGAAGCCTCTAAATGCAACTGCCTAAAAACGACATTAAACAAACCTATCTACATGTACACATAAGTTAACATTGGATGAGTTCAGGGGCAGCTGAAAAAAGGCATCCAACTGCCTCTGAACGTCCGTTTACCAGCAACCGTGCACATGAGGCCTTAGGCTGGCCATAGACCCAGGAAAGAAATTTTCATGATTCCCCCATCAACACCGCCCGTGCTTGACAGGGAAATCCCTCCTGGCGGCGAAGGCTGTCCCCACTGGGAGAAGACAGTGATTATTGCTAGCAACTGTAGCAGCTGCTAGTGATCACAACTGAATCCGGCAGGCTGGTTGTATCCAAGTTGATTGATCAACTTTGTACATCAGCCTGCCCACACACGTTTCAAATGCGAAACCTCTATGGGCCAGCCTTAGTATGCCCTATTCCGCACTCTCTCCATGTGGAGGAGGTCATGTTGGTAGAGTCGGGGATTGGCTTTCTTATTTTAGAAACACCAGCAAGGAGAACAGTGAGCAGTACCATAGTGACCACCCAATCTGACTCCAAATCTCTTAAAGTAACATTAAACCTGTGGGCTTTTTTTTCCTTTAAAATAACAAACAATGTAACACTTGCCTGCTCTGTGCAGTGGTCCCGATCCTGCTCTTCTGAGGTCCCCTGCCAGTGCTCCTGGCTCCTCCACTGTCCAGTGGCCTCAGGGAAAGCCTCTTCCCCTGGGGGCACTCATGCGGGCTCACTCACTCTTGTCTGCGTCTATTCGATTGACATAGAGTGGCTCGGCCCTGCGCCCCGCTCACTAGTCACAGAATTTGATTGACAGCAGTGGGAGCCATTGGTGCCTATCAGATTGTGCAAATAAGGGACAGAGCCCAGAGAACTGCTTTTGTGTACATCTTTGGCTCGGGGGACACATGCAGCATAGAAGGTTTTTCACCTTAATGCATAGAATGCATTAGGGTAAAAAAACACCCTAAGCCTTTACAACCACTTTAAGACTAGCAGTCAAAAGTATCAGTACCTTATGACTCAAAAAAAAATACAACTTTGAGGCCTAGGCACTTATGGGTCCATTTTAAGATGTCTGTACCTACTCAGAAGATGATTTTTTTATTTTTTGGTTATTTTTTTTGCAGGTGCTTCTGTTGTCCCAGGATTATGGGAAACACTTGCTGGGAGTGGAGGACTTGTTACAGAAGAATGCTCTGGTGGAGGCTGACATTTCCATTCAGGCAGAGAGAGTACGTGCCGTTAATGCATCAGCTCAGAGATTTGCTGCAGGAGGGGAAGGTAAAAAAAAAATGTATTTTCAATACAGCCTAATGTTGTCAGACCATTAAATATTGTTAATCTCCCTGGTGGTACGATTATGTCAGATTTTTTTAGGGTTAAAGCGGTACAATGTTTTGCATGGAAATTTGATATTTTATATTGTAGGCCTGTAATTTTTAGGAATAGCGAACTTAAATCAGTCCAAACAAGAGTCTAGTAGAAGTCCCGGGTATGATAAAGTTTGAAACACGAAATGATAATATAATAAATAACTGTAATCAAATCAAAAACGCTGAAAGTGTCGATGTCGTCATTTTCAGTGTTTGATGAATTTCCCCACAAATCGCTATCGCTCAATTCTGCTAGTGGTTCTAATTTATTATCGCTGTTTTCTAGCTGGTCTAAAACCGCTTTTGACGTAGAGACACTTTTTGGTTGCTATGGACAATCTCCAGTTTCCAGGCAGAAAGAACAGTATATATATAATATAAATCTGCATGCAGAGCACTGAAGAAACCGCTAGGGACCAAAGGGATGTGAAATAATTTGATACAGTAATGTAATCTTTAAGATTACAGTGTATTGTGTGTTTTTAACTTTTTGAATTTGATGCCGTGCCCCATCCCCGTGCGTCACGACGCTCGCAGGGAACAGAGCCCGGTACTGTGATGAATCAAGCGGAGTACACAGCCAGCACACACAGCGGGGGAGACCTTGCAGGACCTTGGGGACAAGGTAAGTAGCTTTGCCTGCATCCTGCGATGCAATCCCGAGTGTGGCTCGAGGTTACCGCTTTTGGTACTGGATATTCACCCCGACCACACTCTGGAATACCGCCAGGGTGGTTAAACAGTGGTGTACAGTAAACCTTTCGACCTAAAGTAGGCACTAAAGATGTAAATTAGGAATGCACCAATACAGGTATCGGTGCTATCAAAACCGCTACTTTACATTGTGATTTATTTTTTCCATACAAAATGAATAGGCGCGAATCGAACTGCAAATAATCGCATGCAACTTGGAACAGGAATCCAGTGTGATTCCTGTCCGAAATGTAAGCGGTTTCCCCACACTGCTCCTGCGTGAACCAGGCTGAAATCATTATGACAAGCCTGGGTTCACACGGGATCGGTGAGAAACTATATGCAATTCAGACAGGAATCGCACCACATTCCTGTTCAAATCACAAGCAATTTTTTGTAGTGCGATATGCGCCTATTCATTATGTATAGACGCAAATCGCATCCCAAAGTATTGGTACTCTGTATCGGTGAGTACTTGACTGAAAGTAGAAGTACTCGTACTCACTGATTAACAATAATGGTATCAGTGCATCCCTAGTGTGAACGAGGCAAGGTGTTTTGTGATGCTGGATGTACCTTTCTTTGCCATAAACTAGTTGTTCTGGGTGCCCAGATGTCCAATGAAATGTAAAGTATTATTATAAAATAAGAAATACAACTCTCCTTTTAGAAATAGTAATGGAAGTAAAAAGAGTGGGAAGTCTTACACTCATGATGCAAAGGAAAGCCATTTTTCAAACTCTTTTCTCTGCCCTTCACATAGGTTACAAGCCGTGTGATCCACAGATCATCCGGGACCGTGTTGCCCACATGGAGTTCTGCTATCAGGAACTGTGTCAACTGGCAGCTGAAAGACGTGCACGTTTGGAAGAGTCTAGGCGGCTTTGGAAGTTTTTCTGGGAGATGGCGGAAGAGGAAGGATGGATTAGAGAAAAGGAGCAGATCCTGTCGTCCGATGACTATGGGAAGGATTTGACCAGTGTCATCCGTCTACTGTCCAAACACAAAGCTTTTGAAGATGAAATGAGCGGGCGAAGTGGCCACTTACACCAGACTATCAAGGAAGGAGAGGAGATGATTGCAGAGGAGCATTTTGGATCTGAGAAGATCAGGGAACGAATCAAGGATATTCAGGAGCAATGGGCTAACCTTGAACAGCTTTCAGCCATTCGCAAGAAACACCTGGAAGAAACCTCAAGTTTCCACCAGTTCCAGGCAGATGCAGATGATATTGATGCTTGGATGTTGGACATCTTGAAGATAGTGTCCAGTAATGATGTTGGACATGATGAATTTTCTACTCAGTCTCTAGTCAAGAAACACAAAGATGTGGCTGAAGAAATTGGAAGTTACAGATCCACTATTGATGCTCTACATGAACAAGCCGCTGCCCTTCCCCAGGAACAGTTTGAATCTAATGAGGTGCAGAGCAGATTGTCAGGAATTGAGGAAAGATACAAGGAACTGGCTGAGCTCACGCGACTTCGGAAACAGGCATTGCAGGACGCCCTCACGCTGTACAAAATGTTTAGCGAAGCTGACGCCTGTGAACTTTGGATTGTTGAGAAGGAGCAGTGGTTGAACCATCTGCAAATCCCTGAGAAGCTAGAAGACCTGGAGGTTGTTCAGCATAGGTAATCCATAATTTCATCCCTGCCACTTGGTTGGTTCTGTAGGTGGCCAGAATACAAGAATATGATTATCAACGGCACATATATATTTTTATTTTTCAGATTTGAAAGTCTAGAGCCAGAAATGAACAACCAGGCATCACGAGTGGCTGTCGTGAATCAGATTGCTCGTCAGTTGATTCACAGTGGACATCCGAGCGAGACTGAAATCAAAGCACAGCAAGAGAAACTGAACACAAGGTAAGCTTTGAAGTCCTCCCTAAAAAACATATTTTTATACATTTTCATGGATTGTAAAATAAACTTTCCCTTTTAGTCTAGACTTTAGCACCTGGTCACACAGTTTGCATTGGGCAGCCTTGCCCAACATGTAGACGAGGCAATTTGCCTTATGTTCTTATGGTGTATGAATGGAGGACAGACAGATGAATAAATGAAGGGGTTGTAAAGGCAGAAGGTTTTTTTTTTTTTTATCTTAATGCATATGCATTAAGATAAAAAGCCTTCTGTGTGCAGCTTTCCCCCCTAATACTTACCTGAGGTTCCTCTCTGTCCAGCGATGTCCACGAGTGTTTCAGCCGTCCAAGATTCTCTTTCCTGCTTGTCTGCGACACAGCAGCGGCGCCATTGTCTTCAGATGCTGTCAATCAAAGTCAACTAGTCAATCAGGGGAGAGAGGGGGTGGGTCCGGGTCAGAGCTCCGTGTCTGAATGGACATAGGGAGCTGTGTCTCAGCTCGTGTTCCCCCATCGCAAGCTGCTTGATGTGGGGTCACTGAACAGGAGTTAGGGGCCAGGATCACAGAAGAGGGACCCAAGAAGAGGATGATTCGGGCTGCTCTGTGCAAATCCACTGCAACAGAGCAGGTAAGTTTAACATGTTTATTTTATAGGGGAAAAAAAAGACGCAAGACTTTATAATCACTTTAAAGAGGAAGTAAACCCTGATGGGTTTACTTCCTCTTTTTTTCCCTGCAAAGGTAAAGCATAATGGACTACTATGCATCGCATAGTAGCTCATTATGTGTCACTTACCTGACACAGGAGCCAGCGAAGTCGCCGCTGATCCCTGTAGTCCGCCGCGTCCATCTTGCTGGTGGCGTCTCGCAGCTCCGACCAATGACAGCGGCGCAACCGCGATGACGTCACTCCCGCGCATGCGCACGGGAGTCGCGCCTCGCAGCTCCGTTGCTGTCATACGGCGAAGCCGCGATGACGTCACTCCCGCGCATGCGCACGGGAGTCGACAAATTTGGCAAATCCATTCTTGCATGCGCCGTAGACAGCGGTGCCCATTTTCGGGCAAATATCTCCTAAACCATATAGGTTTAGGAGATATTGCTTGGACCTACAGGTGAGCCTTAATCTAGGCTTACCTATAGGTCCAAGTTGTTTGGAAGGGTTTACTTCCTCTTTAATTCATTGATTGTATTTCATTCATAGAGGCTATATTACCGGCTTCTGTGGATGAAGGAGGTGTGTGTAAAGTGCAGGCATAGTTAGGCACTCTTGATCAGTGCCTGTCACAATCAGCTCTGTTAACCCTCACTGCACAGGAAGTATATAGGCAGGGGGGGTGATCGAAGGAGGAATATTTCAATGTTCTTTCAGCAACTAGATTTCTAAAGCCCAACAGTACTAAAGGATCCAGGTGATTTGAAATAAGTGAAATAACAAACTTCAGACCAAAACCTGACAAAAATCTTGCTCATGTTTTTCTATTAGGTGGGGCCAGTTTAGAGAATTGGTCGACAAGACAAAAGATGCCCTCAGTTCAGCACTAAGTATTCAGAACTACCATCTTGAGTGCAATGAGACAAAGTCCTGGATTAGGGAAAAGACCAAAGTCATTGAGTCAACTCAAGACCTGGGCAACGACCTTGGTGGAGTCATGGCACTCCAGCGGAAGTTAACTGGTATGGAACGTGACTTGGCTGCCATTGAGGCCAAACTTACTGATCTCCAAAAAGAAGCAGAGAAACTGGAAGCTGAACATCCCGACCAAGCTCAGGCCATCATGAGCAGGCTTGCAGAGATTAATGAAGTATGGGAAGAAATGAAGACCACCCTGAAGAATAGAGAAGAGTCTCTTGGTGAAGCCAGCAAACTTCAACAATTCCTTCGTGACTTAGATGATTTTCAGTCCTGGTTATCGAGGACACAGACGGCCATTGCGTCCGAGGACATGCCAAATACGTTAGCAGAAGCAGAGAAGCTGCTTACTCAACACGAAAACATTAAAAATGAAATCAATAACTATGAAGAGGATTACCAGAAGATGAGGGACATGGGTGAGATGGTGACACAAGGGCAGACGGATGCACAGTACATGTTCTTGCATCAACGTCTCCAGGCTCTTGACACTGGATGGAATGAGCTTCACAAAATGTGGGAGAACAGGCAGAACCTTTTATCTCAGTCCCATGCCTACCAGCTCTTCCTAAGAGACACCAAGCAAGCAGAAGCTTTTCTTAATAACCAGGTATGTTGTTGAGGGCAGGTATAAAAAAATCATATTTCTGGAGACTTTAACTTCAGTGTTGCCAAATGGTCTGCATATAAGTAAAGAAAAACCTTTAGAGCAGCCTTTCTCCAACTTTTTAGCATGGAGGAACCCCATGAAATAACTATCCAGTCCCAGGGCATCCATTCTTATAAATACTGTATCTATAGCTCATAATAGATTAGTGTGATGGTCAGTGCAAAATAATGCTTCTTAACTGAAAGGCAGAAATTGTTCATCGCTCAAGAAACACCTAGCAAACTCTGGAGGAACCCTTGGGTTCCATAGAACCCTGGTGGAGAAAGGCTGCACTAGAGAATATGTTGGAAGTGAACATCTATGTTCAGGAAACCGTGGGGGGAAAAAAAAGGTTAATAGGATGTATATTGTTACCTTCCGTTGAGCATTTCCAAACATTAACAGATCCTGGGTGAAGGCAGAGATGTTTTGTCTGTGTAACTGATAAACCTTTGGTCTCCAGTTACATCTGGTATGTAACAGGGCTGCATATATAAAGACTAGAGGAAAAGAAAGTGTAGGTGTTGTCCAATACAGTCAGATGCCAACTGTAATTTTACTTCTGATTTTATTTTACATTTGATTGCTATGAGCAGCATCTCCACATTTCTTTGTTCAATGTGTTGAAAAAGTATATATTTTTGTTGTATTGGGACTTTATATGAGGCAAAGGCCAATATGCCCCCATCCCTATTTAATGGAAAAAAGAGGGGGGAGGGACAAGGGTTGGGACTTTAAATAAAGCTTGTGGCTGCAAAAGAGTACAATGATTGTAAAGAAATGTATAAACATATATTGATATTTAGTAGTTGATAAACTTCGTAACATGGTCTTAGTTTTTTTTTTCGTCAAAGCTTAATTGAACAAGCTGCAATTAGAAGCTGATTGGCTACCATGCACAGCTGCATCAGATTTTGCACTCTACAGTTTTAGTAAATCAACTCCATAGAGTACTCTATTTATCAACCCACTTCCACGTCTTAAGGCTTAATTCACACGTATATGACTCCAAAGTTGCATCGACTGTGGAGTGCAACTTTGACGCAACTTTGGATGGGTGCAACTTTGGATATGACTTTGGCTTAGACCAGTCATAATGGACAACTTTTGCATTGTATCACATTCAGGTACGACTTTCATGCAACTATTGAGGGTTCACATTGAAGTCTATGGCTTTCAAGTTGCGTTAAAGTTGGACCAAAGTAGAGCGTGAACTAACTTGTAGTCACTGCAACTTTAAGACGCACATATATGAATGATTGTCATTGGGAAAAAAATGAGAAATGACCTGTCATGCAACTTTGATGTCCAAAGTTGCTTGACAAGTTGCACGAATGTGAATGAAGCCTTAGAACAATTTGAACATATTTTATTAGTTATTAATTGAATGCATAGTAATGGGTGGACTTTGGGAAAAACAAACATCCCATTTCAGAGGCTGAGATAAACCTTTTTATTTCTAAGACCCTATATATCTACCCACTTCTTTAGAACTATATAATCTGTTGTGAAACCACAGACGCTATTCCAGAGGTGTCCGAGGCTTCTTCGGCTTCCACACGCCCCCTACACAGATGTCATCGAAGCTGTCTGCTTGAATAGTGACTCTGGGGACATCAGTGCAGGGAGAAGTAGCTACAGGCTGAAGAAGCCTTCCACACTTCTGGGTAATGGTGGAAGTTCCACAGCTGATTGCTCAGAAATGGAGCAAAGATTGATGAAAGGAGGAGACCAACTTTACGCACTTTTCTATTTTTTTACAGCACTTTGAGTGTGCCTATTTAGTTTCTGTTAGTGAGAGTGTATATTTACCTGTAAGCCGTCTTCCAAACAGGAGGACAATCTGGTCTTTGTACTTGAAGCATATCAACCCAGGTCTTATCGGCATCCCTTTCAGATGCATGATTCTCAAAGCTTGCTTACAACGAGCTGGTTGTATTCAGTGTGATGAGCTCAGCTGAAAGGAGCTGGCGATCTCTGCATTATGTAGCTCTTCTCTTTTTATTATATGTATTTTTGCTGACACATGTTTTGTAAACAGACGCCATGTTTTGTATAGATGTCATCATTTTAAGGGTCTCAAAACACCCAGATATGGTGGATCAGCACCACATATAACTTTATCTTTCATCTTTCCACAAAGGAATATGTCTTGGCACACACTGAAATGCCCAATACCTTGGAAGCAGCTGAAGCTGCCATAAAGAAACAAGAAGACTTCATGACCACGATGGATGCCAGTGAAGAGAAGATTAACGCAGTTGTAGATACCGGCAGAAGACTAGTCAAGGACGGCAACATCAACTCTGATAGAATCGAAGAAAAAGTTGACTCTATTGACAGCAGGTTTGGCTACATTTCTGTTCAGTGTTCTGCTGTATATGAATTGGCTTCATGTTTGTTTTTTTACTGAATCTGGCATATTATTTTATTTTCTATGGGTCTAAGCATACTCCTGCCTTAGAGATCTGTAACATGAAAATAGTAAAAAAAATATATATATATAATTTTTTTTTTTTAATGGGTCCAAGCAAAAAAATAGGAAAATATGCATCTGAGGTACTGCATGTGGATTGTATTTTTAACTATCTGCATGTAAACATGTGCGAACACCATTACTATTATTATTATACACGATTTATATAGCGCCAACAGTTTACGC
Source organism: Lithobates pipiens (assembly GCF_037356315.1). Lineage (NCBI taxonomy): Eukaryota > Metazoa > Chordata > Amphibia > Anura > Ranidae > Lithobates > Lithobates pipiens. The sequence goes on along the minus strand of NW_027507758.1, from coordinate 31,891,260 downwards.
AGCACTTTACAATGTATAGGGGGGGGGGACAACACCATTACAGTACAATACAAAAGGTACAGGAGGGTCCTACTCATAGAGCTTACATTCTAAAGGGAGGGGGTGGTGGTACAAAAGGTAATAGCTGCAGAGAATGATTTAATAAGAAGCCTGCATCTTGGCAATGGAGGATGCTTAGCAGCAATAGCTATCTGAACCCTAGCAACTGGGGATGCTAGGCAGCAATAGTCATTTGCATCCTAGCAATGGAGGATTATAGGTGGCAATGGCCCCCTGCATCCTACCAACCAATAGACTGTATTAATGCTGTGCACTTGCATGCCAGTAAATGTTGCCCAAAGGATGCATGCTTACAGAGCACTTTTTTTTTTTTTCTCAGGATTTCTAATTTTTATTCAGTTTTATTTTCACTGATTTTTTTTTTCTCCTTTAATCTTTTATAATTTTATTGGAAGCTTTTTTTTCTTAAATCAAAGTGAAGTTTATTGAGCATAAGAAATAGAATATACATTCAAATGTAAGGTGCAACAGGCGCCAATCAAAAGGATAGAACATTTGACATAACCATTATAACTACAAGCTATAACAGGTCATATTGCCAATGAGAGGCCAGAAACAGATCTGATAGGATCTATTGCGTCTGAATGTTGGGTTAGTAGCGGATTTAGAGAGTGTGGCACGGAATGTGCGGGGAGAGACGTAAAATCAATCAACGTGGGAGTGAAGGGCAGTGGCATGGGATACATCAAGGACCATGTGTTGTAAAGACTTTTTTTTTTTTTTTTTTTTTTTGCTTTTAAAGGTTTTAATTTTCATGTGTTAATAGATCTGCTTAAATCCGACGAGGTAAAATGTAAGCAGGACTTTTTAATTAAAGCCTTTAATTGGTTTTTCTTTGTATTTTTAAGGCATCAGAGAAATCGGGAGGCAGCAAATGATCTTTTGACTCGACTGAAGGACAACAGAGAGATGCAGAAGTTTCTGCAGGATTGTCAAGAGGTATGTGCGGTGCAGATGAGGTGGCCAGAATGAGATCAACGCTGTAAATAGGATCATTTTTACAGATTAGATTATAGTAGCACATAATGGACTGACCAACATCCAGAATTCTTGGAAACACTTCAGAGGGTCTTGCAAGGTGTATAGTGGTATTTTATAATGCTCACCTTGTACTTCTTATAAAGGAGATTGAAGAGAACCTGTGTTGACGTTAAATGCTCTAAAGTGTAGGCGGATGTAAAATGTAGACATCTAGAAGTTCCTCTATAGCCTTGTAGAGCAGGGGTGGGCAAGCATTGGCTCTTCAGGTGTTGCAAAACCCCATCATGCCTTTAGGAGTCCCTGTTATAGAGTTTCCTTGGAGTCCCAGGATCAGACATTCTATATTGCCAATCTACAGGAGTTTAGAAGCCGCCTACTGCTATCTCATTATTTGTCGATAACAAGCGAGTGCTTGCTCCCCACCTCCCCCTCTCCTGAACCGTACCAGGCCACATCCACCACAACTTTGGGTGGTGATTGGGGGGGCGGATCTGTGGGCTTATCAGAATCTGGAACTCCTCTTTATCAAGGAGACCCCTAGATCAGCCCCCCCCCCCCAAATGTGAATGAGTATGGGGCACATAATACCCCTACTCATTCATCAAAAAAGTGCTTAAAGTATATAAAAACACATACACCGTTTTTGACAAGTCCTTTTATAAAAAAATTATAAAAAAGGTCCTTCGGTGTAGATCCATCGCCGACCCACAAAAAAGAGCTTCACACCTGGCATGGACTCCTGTTGAATGACCGCTCCACCTCCTCCTGCCGCTAAATATACGGAGGGACAGGGCCACCTGATGACATCACCTTGTGACTTCCTCCCCCTTATTACATCACTGACCGGGATGCAGCGGCTACCCGCTCCTTAACAATCATGGCAGTTACTGGTTAAGGACGCCGGCGGCTGCCCACTCCTTAACCAGTTAAAACGCATGCCAAGACCACTACTTAATTACCGCATGTATTTATTTTCTTTTGTGAATTTACTTTTTTACGCTGTTTTATGTGGCATTTACTGATCATTTTTTGCTTTATGTAAAAACCTCATAAAGCAATAGTGAATTGACATTTTCAGGATCGCGTGCGATATTTGGGAAAGCACCTAAATGCCACATGCGATCTGCTTAGGTGTATGGAGCCCACAGTCTGATAGTTCCTGGCCTCTGTTTATGATCGGTAGCCAGCAGGATGGGCCCCTGATCTTGTGACCACTGTGACATCCACTTAGTGATCATGTCATTGGGAAGTCTGTCCTACCACCTGGCAATAAAACTTGTTATCCAGTCCCTTCACCAAGTGAACACACCACAATAGGTTGGACTCTTACCAGAGAGCCTGGACCCTTCATTAGGAAGGGTGAAACAGGCCCTTCGTAATAAAGGGCCCAGGCTCTCTGGTAAGAGTCCAACCTATTGTGGTGGCATGTTGACTTGGTAAAGGGATTGAATAACCTTACCCACGGTTGAATCATGGAGTTTGACCATTCTGGTCCATTTGAGAGACAAATTTTTCTGGACTGTTCATTTCTAAAAAAAAAAAAAAAAAAAATTGTAGCGCAACACACCTTTATTTTCTTGTTTTTTTGTGGTAATCTCACATTTGTGGTGCTGCTTTTTTTCACACTGAATAATCTTTTCACATGCACAGTATTTTTTTTGTGTTTATTAAAAAAAAATCACGCCCTACTCTGCAGGAAGGGGTTAATGTGTGTAGGAAATCTAGCCCAATTTGTACACTGCAGTGTTCTTGGCATATAAATGTTCTGTGTCTATAAATCTACACATCTTTGATGTGGACTGTCACCGTGCATGCCTTCTTTCTTGGACATTCCTCATTATCTGTGTATTAATGATGCATGGAGAGTACATGCCTCATGCATTTATTAATGGGCTCTGGTGGAAGATAAAAGTGACGTTCCTAAGCTGACATTGTCACCAACACAGCTCAGGATGTTTGGGAACCAGACCCACCTCAGCCAGTTTTCCCTTCTCCTCAATCACTATATTACTCTGTGATTACCGGTGCCCCTTCATTTGTCATGGTATTAAATACTGCAGTGCTAGCAATCAGCAGTTCCCATGTAAGAGAAATAGGTATTTTATTGCCGTTCATAAAGCAATGTGTAGTAAACCGGACCCAGAGTTCATCGAAGAGCATAGATGATTCGCTCCATATGCTTTTCATTTTTTTTTTTTATGGATTTAATATGCTCCAGATGTTTCAGTAATTTTGTTTTAACCTGGCATGTATCTTATGAGTAATAATGCTCTGTCTCCTCGTCTTCCAGCTGTCCCTCTGGATTAATGAGAAAATGCTCACTGCTCGGGATATGTCGTATGATGAAGCCAGAAACTTGCACAGTAAATGGCTGAAGCACCAAGCTTTTATGGCAGAACTGGCATCCAACAAGGAATGGCTGGACAAAATAGAGAAGGTGATGCTCTCTAAATACAATACGTCAGGGGGCGCTGGAAAGATTTAGTCTTGAGTTAGCAGCAAGATGGGGATTACATATGCTGGCACATGTATGATGTTGAGATGAGAATATTGTGTATCCAGAATCTTTAGAGCTGCGCTCCATTTAAAACTGAAAATTAAGCTTTAAAGTGCAGCAAGGGAACACAACCGATCAAAACCAGGGATTCTGAGTACCAGACATCAAGGGTGCACCCACACTGGTAGTTTCAGCCATGCCCAGGCGCAGTTCACCCCCTTGATGCAGTACATTTGTGTAGTGTGAGTGCACTGAACAGTTCCTGAGACTGCTTTGAATAGGCAGTCTTGGGCATGATTCACATGTAGTCCAAAACGGTTCACCTCCGTGTAAGCATAAACTGTGCCTGAGCACGGACCTGGCCGTATATCACTGTGGCACAGAAGCAGGGATCTCTGTGGTCTGGGTAACCGAAGTGTACCCAGAAACACATACCGTAGAGCGCTGTATCGCGGACCTGCCCGTAGAGCGCTGTATCGCGGACCTGCCCGTAGAGCGCTGTATCGCGGACCTGCCCGTAGAGCGCTGTATCGCGGACCTGCCCGTAGAGCGCTGTATCGCGGACCTGCCCGTAGAGCGCTGTATCGCGGACCTGCCCGTAGAGCGCTGTATCGCGGACCTGCCCGTAGAGCGCTGTATCGCGGACCTGCCCGTAGAGCGCTGTATCGCGGACCTGCCCGTAGAGCGCTGTATCGCGGACCTGCCCGTAGAGCGCTGTATCGCGGACCTGCCCGTAGAGCGCTGTATCGCGGACCTGCCCGTAGAGCGCTGTATCGCGGACCTGCCCGTAGAGCGCTGTATCGCGGACCTGCCCGTAGAGCGCTGTATCGCGGACCTGCCCGTAGAGCGCTGTATCGCGGACCTGCCCGTAGAGCGCTGTATCGCGGACCTGCCCGTAGAGCGCTGTATCGCGGACCTGCCCGTAGAGCGCTGTATCGCGGACCTGCCCGTAGAGCGCTGTATCGCGGACCTGCCCGTAGAGCGCTGTATCGCGGACCTGCCCGTAGAGCGCTGTATCGCGGACCTGCCCGTAGAGCGCTGTATCGCGGACCTGCCCGTAGAGCGCTGTATCGCGGACCTGCCCGTAGAGCGCTGTATCGCGGACCTGCCCGTAGAGCGCTGTATCGCGGACCTGCCCGTAGAGCGCTGTATCGCGGACCTGCCCGTAGAGCGCTGTATCGCGGACCTGCCCGTAGATCGCTGCATCGCGGACCTGCCCGTAGATCGCTGCATCGCGGACCTGCCCGTAGATCGCTGCATCGCGGACCTGCCCGTAGATCGCTGCATCGCGGACCTGCCCGTAGATCGCTGCATCGCGGACCTGCCCGTAGATCGCTGCATCGCGGACCTGCCCGTAGATCGCTGCATCGCGGACCTGCCCGTAGATCGCTGAGCATGGAAGCAGGGACTCCTGTGGTCTGGGTAACCTACGTGTATGTAAACTTGGAGTTCCACCCATTTAAAAGTCAGCAGCTACAAAAAGTGTCCCACGGTCATGTGATGTGGCCGCCCAAAGCCTCGCTTCACTCCCCCTCCTCTCTGCGGCGCTAGCACTGCACGTTGTGAATGGCTGGGCAATCTTCTGGGACCTGTGACGTGTCCCAGAAGATTGCAGGGAGGGAGGGGGATAGGTGAACCTCCGCTCGTCGGCACCAGGAGAGGAAGTCGGAGCTGGATTTCTGTGAAAACTAGATATACCTGTGCTCAAATCCCAGTAGCTTCTTACATGTATATAATCTGAGGTGCTAAAGGGCTGTGATCACATGTTAACACTAGACATTCTGGATAACTGTCTGTACACTGCAGGGGTACAGAAGTGTGCAGAGGGTTATCCAGAATTTCTAGTGTTAACATGTGATCTAGCAAACTTTGCAATGAAAAACAAGGATTTTTAGTTATCACATATTGCAATAATGTTTTAGCTGACTATTTGCATCACAGTAATACCTCTTATGACCAGTCCTACTCTACTCTGCCACTGCAAATGCTACGGTGGACACAATGCCAACATGGGGCAAACTGAGACAAAATTGGGAGAGCTCTTGAGAGACTAAGCGCCATGTAAAGCACTAGGGAAACTTTATTGTACAAAACACTTTTATGGGTATAACTTTTATGTGTAATTTCGAGATGCACTGAAATTTCAGCAGCAGAAAATAATGTTATCGGCATTTTATCAATAGGAGAAAAAGGTTGGCGATAATGGCACCGGAAATGCATGCGTTTTTACCCCAATTTTACTGTCCTTATGGTTTGTTTTGCATAGGTCAGCTGACTCAAAAACTGCATCAAAACGCAACACCGGTGCGTTGTTAGTGCGTTATTGATGCTTTCTTTTTGTGTTTTCAATGCATTTCAATGGGGAGCTGCGTTTTTTGGTGCATATTTTTTTCTAACTGGCCAAAAATGCAGCAAACAAGATTTTTAACACAACAGAAGTGCAATGGACCAGTGTGAAGAGATAGAATAGAAATTTTAAAAGGAATACATTTTACTTGAGCTTTTCTTGCACTAAAGGTGCCGCTAATGGCTGGAAAATACAAATTCATTTAAATTCATGATATTAAAAAGTCAAAATATAATATAATTACATATATTAAAAAAAGTATGTATGTATATGTGTGTGTATGTATATATGTGTATATATGTATATGTATATGTGTGTGTGTGTGTGTGTATATGTATATGTATGTATGTATATATATATATATATATATATATATATATATATTATATATGTATGTAATATTATAGAGAGAGCGATAGAGAGATATATATATATATATATATATATATATATATATATATATATATATATATATATATATATATATATATATATATATATATATATATATATATATATATATATATATATATATATATATATATATATATATATATATATATTAGTTAGGCTGAATAAAGACTCCAGTTCAACCTGAGTATGGGTGCATAGCTACAATTATCCCTATTTATTGTACCCATATAGCTCCATCAATTTATGCAGCGCTCCACACATATATCGCACACCCACGTTGGTCCCTACCCTCAAGGATCCCACAATCCAAGGTCCCTTGGTGTATACTTTTTTTTTTTTTTAAACTGTCAGTGCATCCTCAATTTTCGGTTTCACCACCAGAATTTTCATTCGGTGCAACTCCTAAAATAATTTTGTCCTTCACTTTGCAAGCAGTAAAAGACTAACCACAAGGCTGTCCAAAATATAGGTTTGTGTCATTGTCATACTTGTTTTTATATCATTTATTTTTCACATTTAGACAGCGCCAGACTTTAACTTTTCCTGGAATTACGTCTTTCCACTAAAAAGTTTCATAGCCAATTCTGAGTATTCTTGTCCTGTGTTGTAGGAAGGAAACCAGCTGATTGTGGAAAAGCCAGAAACGGAGCCCATAGTGAAGGAGAAGATGACAGGCCTGCATGAAATGTGGGAAGAGCTGGAAACCACAACGCAGACAAAGGCCCAGAGACTTTTCGATGCCAACAAAGCTGAACTGTTCACCCAGAGCTGTGCAGATCTGGACAAGTGGCTTCATGGACTGGAGAGTCAGATTCAGTCTGATGACTATGGCAAGGATCTCACCAGTGTGAACATCCTGCTGAAGAAGCAGCAGGTGAGTGATTGGTTGATAAGAGCGTGGGTAATGGTAAGGATTGGTTATCTGTGCCATTTCATGTGCTTCTCCACATACGGCTCTTATTTCCCGATGGTACATCTCCCCTTGTATTTAGGGCCCATTCATTTCTCCGCAAGTTTTAAATACCTGAAATAAAAAAAAAATTGAAATAAATACTGATATGCCTCACATCTGTACGTTGTGGTGCACTGGTGTATTTTTGTTACTGTCTTCATGCATTGGAGTACCTTTCAGAATGAATTGCAGTGTATTGTAATGTACAATCAATAAATCCCTGCATTGCAAGGAACTGCACATTACCGAAACACAAAAGTGTACCCTTCCACAGCCTTTGCTGATGTCTCTAAAAAGAGAGCCAAAAAGGGGAAACTCCACTTGTTTGCCTCCTCCGCTGCCATATTTGGCATTTTTCCGGGGGTGGGGGGGGAATGGGTACCTGGTTTTTGACAGGTACCAGCTCCCAGTTCCGGCTGGCTTCGCCATGGCAAAGTCAACCAGAATTTCGGCCCCCCTCCTTCACCTGCTGCCGGGCCATTTGCGCAGAAGGGAACTGCTTGTGAAGCTGCAAGGCTTCACTGCCTGTTTCCCTTAGCTGAAATGGCGACGTCGGCACCTGAGAGCAGATTGAAAAATTGGCTCTGGTGAAGAAACCGCTGGATTAGTGGACAGGTAAGTGTCCTAATATTAAGTCAGCAGCTGCAGTTGTTACATTTTTTTTTCTGAAGGAGCCTGGAGGCTCTGCTTTAAGCCTGCAGGGCTGAGTGAGTAAAATGTAAACCTTGTACGGCTAGCTGTACTCTTGCTTACATTGGGCTCGGAGCGTGTGGCTTTAGAGAAGCACATCATTGACGGTTGCTTGGGTTGCGTAGTTCACTTGTTCTATCGCAGTCTTCGGTTCCCATACAGCAGCTCCCAAATGTACAAAGTGCCATAAGTAGCCCTTATGGCACTTGCACATTGCAGAGGGCAATGTGGGCCATTGTCCTCTGCAGGGACCTTCTGGGTCTCCAGATCTGCTGATTACATTAATGTTGGCCTTTGCTTCCATCAAATACCAAAGGACTTCTAAAATCTTCCATCACAAGAGGGTGCCAGGCACAGTACACATAACAACGCTTGCAGCATATTTGGAAATCTTTTTCAGTGACCCATAGGCAAACCCAGCAAAGGGAATCTAATGACTTGGAGCTTTAATTCATTAGCGATCAGAAATAGCCAGGGACAAAGGGGAGCGTGTAATTCAGGCTGTCCTCCCACGCAGCCCCTGCCAGTTATAGGCTCTATGCGGCTTCTGTTTGCACATTTATTGTGCTGAAGTCTCAGACAGCTTGTGCCGGAATGTGATCTTTCAAATGTCAGCCAGTGAAAGGACTATGAAGAGGCATTGAGTAGGCACTGTACCCGGGAAAGAAGTCCTTCACACAGAGCCTTTCTTTTCTCTCTGTCATTCTCTCCCCGTTACATTTAGTGCAGACGCGAGCCAGATTTGTGCAGCCAGGACTGCCTAGAAAAGCTACTGAATCCCTCCAGGGACAAAGGCTCCATATGACATTGAAATCCCATGTGCAAATCATTAGGTCCATTATGTATGTCACATATGCCAAGCATCCCACCGTACAGCACCCTCTGCTTGTGAGATAACGCACTGCGTTTAAATGATCCTTTTAATATTATAATACAGGATTTACCGTATATATGAAAGTATAGGCCGACCCGAATATAAGCCGATGCACCTAATTTTACCACAATAAAATGGAAAAACGTATTGATTCGAGTATAAGCCTAGGTTGGGAAATGCAGCAGCCTGCCAGTGCCCATCATATACAGCCTATCGGTGCCCATGAAATGCAGAAGCCTGCCAGTGCCCATCATATACAGCCTATCAGTGCCCATGAAATGCAGCAGCCTGCCCGTGCCCATCATATACAGCCTATCAGTGCCCATGAAATGCAGCAGCCTGCCCGTGCCCATCATATACAGCCTATCAGTGCCCATGAAATGCAGCAGCCTATCAGTGCACATTAAAAAAATACAGCCTGCCAGTGCCCATCATATACAGCCTTACCAGTTCCTGGTAATGAGATGTCCCGCTGTGTCAGATTGGAATCACCGTGCAGCCACAGTAATGATATCCCGCCTCCTATGACACGCGGCACGATGATTCCTAGCATTGGATCACTGTGCCATCTATCACAAGAGGTGGTCTAGGAGGCGGGAAACCAACAGGGGCGCCGGACCGATTCATGAGCGGCACCCAGCAGGATGGCCCCGCCCCTTTTCCGCCTCCCTTGCGCGACATTTTTGACATAAACTCGACTAAAAGCCGAGGCGGGGTTTTTTTGGCCTAAAAAATGGGCTGAAAAACTCTGCTTATTCTCGAGTATATAAGGTATATAGCACCGACAGTTTAGTCAGCGCTTTACAACACGAGGGTAGACAGTACAATCACAATACAATTTAATAGCTTAGGACTCTTGGCAAATGATATTTCATAATTTGCAATCTTCTCTGAACAGAGAGCAAATCACATGGCAAGATGTTTTAAAGAAGAATACTTTTTTTGTCTTGAACTGACGGACTATTTACCAGTCTGTCTACTTGCCACCATTGCCTTCTATTACATGGAGTTGCTTTTGATTGTGCCATCACCCATTGTTTTCTTGGTTTACTTTTTGCTGTTTTGCAAGCCATTTAATTTGTTAAAAAAAATTCTTGGTTGATGCCCCTGGAAGGTGGAAATCACTGTAACGGACACTGCAACTCCAGTGATCTCTGTCTGCTTTTGGGTCCTATGCCGAGTGGCTGCCTTGCTGCATCCTGAACATGAGGTTGGCCCCTCAGTATGGGTGCAATTCTCAGAATGATTGAATGTCAAGCGTTCTCTGATTGGACAAGGTGGAGAGGCGGGGCAGTGATGTTGCGCTCTCCATCTCATCTTGTCATTAAATGCTTTGCATTTATACAGAGAATGCAAAGCATTTTCTGAATGGTGCTCCTTCTGAGCGGCTGACCTCTTGTGTTCCGAATGCATCACATCACGGCAGCCACTCGGCACAGGACCCGGAAGCAAATGGAGATCACTGGAGTAGTGGTGGCTACTTCAGTAATTTAGAGCTTCCAGGGGCATCGGCCAGGTATGTGGGGTTACTTAGGAAATGTTTTTTTTTTTTTAGATTTTCTTAAACCAACAAGAAAAGGAAATTGGGAATTTTTCTGATGCTTTTCTCTCAGGCATAAGGACAAATATGTGCATAACGTTTTTTTTTTTTTTGTTTTTTTTTAATCCAATAGTTTTATTTACATATAATATAATATTTCACACTATAAATCATTGCAAGTAGGGCAGTACATTCTACTTTTGTAGCTCCCCACTGCAGATAATTAATTGGTTATTAAACAGGGCTCGGGGCAGTATTCATTTTGTCAGTTAAAACATTTTAGTTGACTAAATTAATACTATTTGTCGACTAAAATACAACTAAAACAATTGAGATGACTAAAACTAAAATGGGACCAAAACTAAAATGCAATTTTCTTCAAGACTTAGGGCTCCTTCACACGGACATGTCCATCTACGAAGCCCGCTCTGCTCAGCGGGGGATCCCTCCGTCTATCCCCGCTGAGCAGGCAGATGGCAGGTCCGTCTCTGCACACTGTGCAGGGACCAACCTGTCAGAGCGCCGCTCTCCTCAATGGGGGATCATATGAAGACGGACCGTAGAGTCCATCGCCACCCGATCCGATGACGGATGGAAAAGTAGGTTTTTCCTCCGTCACACTTTTTCGGATTGGAGCGGGTCAGATGTCAGCGGACATGTCACCGCTGACATCCGATGCTCCATAGATGTCTGTGGAGCACCCGTTCAGGTCCGCCTAAAAAACTGACAAGCGGACCTGAACGGATCGTCCATGTGAAAGAGGCCTAAGACTAAAACTAAATTGTAATATGACTTCAAAATTAACACTGGACTGTAGTGCATGTTCATACCGCAATACCTTAAATAATAACACATTCGATTTTTCACTCCAGCAGTATATAATGTGTTTGGAAATTGTAGAGAAATGCTTAACTAATGCATTACAATTTAACTACACCCACTAGATTTTAGACTAAAATGAGTTTGTCTAAAATGTACTGGAGATTTTAGTCCTCTAAATACGACTAAAATTAAAACAATTGCAGAAGTGGGACTAAAACTAAAATACCATTTTACTACTAAGGCCGCGTACACACGCGCGGACTGTTCGCCCAACCTTGTCCGCTGAACAGTGTTTGGGCGGACAGTCCGCTCGTGTGTGGGGCTTCAGCGGACAGTTTCAGCGGACAGTTGGACGAACAAGGTCTTACGGAAATTCCGAAAAACTGTCCGCTGAAACAAGGTTTCAGCGGACTGTTCGCTCGTGTGTAGGCTTGTTCGGCCAACTAAGTCTCGCGCATGCTCAGAAAGGATTTCCACGTCGGAAGGTTGCATTGCAGTGTATAGGACGTCGTATTTTTCGTCCCGTCGTACGTGCCGTTCACGTCATCGCGCACGGTTTCAGCAAACTGTTCGTCCGTCGTGTGTGGCCATGTCCGTCCATGCTAAGTTTGAGCGGACTGTTTGCCGAAACTGTTGGACGGACAAAGTTGGGCGAACAGTCCGCGCGTGTGTACGCGGCCTAAGACTTAAAACGAAATCGAAAATTTGCTGCCAAAATTAACACTGGTTGTGGGGACCATTTTCCATGCATCATATGGATGGTTGGCACTTGCCCACCAACCCATGGTCGGCAGATTTGACATTTACAGTGGATTTGCAAATCTGTTGCAGATTAGGTAACCCATAGCCAAACAACATTTCAGGTTGCCTTATCTGAGCATGCGTTGGCTCTTTCCATGTTCTTGTGCAATTGGTTGTCTGGGGTTGGATTACATTTCTGTAGCATTGAACATGGTTGGGGTGGGTATAAAATCACGTTCTCAGCTGAACCGCTTTTCAGCCATCATGTACATGAACTTCAGTGACAGCTAATCGCCTCCTATTTAGTAGACATTCATATGGAGCCAGGTTTTTTTTTTTGCTTTTTTTTAATCTGCTGTCATAAATAGAATGTCAGGCAAAAATTTCCAACCCACCAGACTTCTGATATTGGCTCCCTGATCGTTTGCACTCCGATTATACACCGATTATTACACGAATGCACCAAAAATGTTTGTCCTGTAATAATCTTTGCATACGTGAAATGTAATGATTTATGTCCCGCTGCTGTTCTTGCCCACCGTACTTATTTGAAGAGGTCTCTCTTCTTATCTTGCATATAAAAATATTTCCTTTTGTTAGATGCTGGAAAATCAAATGGACGTGCGCAAGAAGGAGGTGGAAGAGCTGCAGAGCCAGGCTCAGGCCCTGAGCCAGGAGGGGAAGAGTCCGGATGAGGTTGACGGTCAGCGTATAGTTGTGGAGAAGAGGTTCGTGGAACTAATGGCCCCACTAAATGAGAGGAAAAAATATCTCTTGGCTTCTAAAGAAATTCACCAGTTCAACCGAGATGTGGAAGACGAGATTGTAAGTGACCCAAGTTTCTAGCGTTCTGCATGATTTGTCAGCTGTGATTTCATTCTAGCTTATTCTTTCTAGAGTTTTAAATAGCGGGGGTTCAAAGTTCAGTCTCTCATCCTAATAAAATTGTCAGAATAAATTTGCTTTGCTTTCTGTTGAACATATTCCTTTTTTTTTCTTCTTTTTTTTTCTTCTTTTTTTTTTTTATTCCAGCTCTGGGTTGAAGAGAGAATGCCTCTTGCAACATCAACTGACCATGGACACAACCTCCAGACCGTGCAGCTACTGATCAAAAAAAATCAGGTGAGCTCCTTAGGAGGTCATTGTAAAATATGATGCTTTGAACTTAAATCAGAACTTTTAGATTTACTGAGTTTTGTTTTTCTATGAAAATATAATGTAGACATAAGCAAAAACTAGTGCTGCATCGAAGTTTCGGCCGCTGAAAATATGGGTTTTAGCCACTTGACGCCAGCTACCGTCAGCCCTTTAAAGGGTTTGCTATGCCGGGAGGCAGGGTGGGGGGTATGGCCATGTGACCGCCATGATTGGTGGTCACATGATCTGAAAAGTCTCAATAGCAAACAGCAATCGGGAACCTTTCCATGAGCAATTTCATTGGGTTCTAAATAGGGTCGCACCGATACTGGTATCAGTGCCGATACCGAGCATTTGCACAAGTATCGGTACTCGTGCAAATGCACCGATACCTGAAACTGAAACTGAAACTTTCAGGCTCGGCTCTTTGAGCTGTCAGTGGGTCTCCCCTGTTGACAGCTGAAGTGTTAGGGCCGGTTCACACAGCGGGCGATGCGAGGCGACACGACTCGCCTCGCCTCGCTCCCGCAAGTCGCCCACGTTCTGTACAATGGAACCGTTCTGAGAGGAGCGACTCGAGTCGCTCCGACTCAGAAAAAAGGTTCCTGTACTACTTTCGGGCGACCTCGGGGCGACTTGCATTGACTTCTATACAGAAGTCATTTGCAAGTCGCCGCCGAGGCCGCTGCAGGTCGCGGCGAGGCAAGTCAGAGTCGCCTCGCCTCGCCTGCAGTGTGAACCGGCCCTTAAAGAAGTCCGGTAATTGGAGCTGTCAAAAAAGAAGCATCCGGCAATGTTTATTAACAACATTGCTTAGCCACTGAAACACTAAAATAAAAAGAAACATTGTATCTTTTTGAATCTTTGTTTCTTCATCTGCAGATTAAAGGGATGAACAAATGTCCCTCTGCTTAACCCAGCCTCCCTCTGGAGGAACCCTGGTTGAGAAACCCTGGCTTAACCCTTCATAAACCCTTAATTGACTTTAATGAGCCTTAATTTACTTTAATGAGCCTTAATTAACTCCCTATTCTCCTCAATTTAAATATTTTCCTGCTTTTTTGATTTTTTGTTCATGTCCATTTTATAAACGATAAACAGTTAAAACTTTTTTTTTTTTTTTTTTTTGCTTTGTTAGTGAATATTTTTACACGTATATATTAACATATATTTACACATTTCACATTGAAAAAGCACAAAATTAAAAAAAAATCGAATTTGTAAATAACTTTTCATTGCTTTGTACTAGGGCTGCAACTAACGATTATTTTCATAATCGATTAGTTGGCCGATTTATTGTTTCGATTAATTGGTTAATAACCTTAGAAAAAATTGTGGTGTATAATTTAGTTAATATGTAAAGTTTAAAAAAAAGGCAATTTTATTCTTAAATATCTCTATATGCAGGGGTAACTATAAATAATCAACTATATGGATAGGGAGCAAAATATCGAATCCACTCTGAAAATAAGACAGAAGAGATATAGTGTATATATTAGAGAGGATATATACTGTATATACTATTAGGCTATATACTGTATATACCATTAGAGGAGAGATATACTGTATATACCATTAGAGGAGATATATACTGTATATACCATTAGAGGAGAGATATACTGTATATACCATTAGAGGAGATATACTATTAAATCATCATCAGACTCATTAACGTTAACCCCATTTTGTTACTGCCCGATTAATCAATTGTGAAAATAGTAATCGATGAATTTCATCGATTAGTTGTCGATTAATCGATTCGTTGTTTCAGCCCCGACTTTGTACCATTGCTGACAGCTGAAGTGGAAACAAATCAGCTGCGGTAGGTATCGACAATTGGTATCGGCGAGTACTAAAAAAAAAAAATATCGGTACTCGTAAAAAAAAAAAAAAAATGGTATCGGTGCATCCCTAGTTCTAAACCAGCCTTGCCTTTTCCATAAAGAGTTAAAACATCAGCCACATGAAATTGCATTTCCTGAGTTTGCTGCATTCATGCCGTGGAATGCGATTTGAATCATTTCCTTCCTCACTCCAATAGCAGCTACACCCATGTGTAAACACGGGTAAGCGCAAATGAGATGGTATTTTCCTTGTCCTCTGGTTTCGGGAGCCGCGTTTCCTTTCTGCGAGATGTCTCCGAGGCCTTTTGTGCTCGCAATGTTATTTTTACTTGCAGAATGGGAGGCTTAGAGGAACGTTTCAAAGGACTGACTTTCTTTGCCGCCCCGAATGTTTGTTTATAGTCGCTAAACAAATGTTTCCTTTTATGAATGACGTTTGTGCGATTGGAGGGTCTTTACCGCTGTTGTGAAGCGGCTCATTTAACTCGTGTAGAGATGAGTAAATTCCTAGAACGAGCGATTTGTTTTGTTTGTGTAGAATGAATATAGGAAAACGAGCTATTCAGCTATGGTATGATAAGCGGTTCGGGAAGAATTCTGTATGTAATTCATCACACATTCTTTCTGAATGGTAAAACACTTTGCAGAGAATTGTGTCTTTGGTCACAGTTATTTATTTTTTCAGTTGTGAAAGTTTAGGGAAATTTTAAAGGTTAATTTTTAAATATTCCAAATACCGCTGACTCCGGAATGTTGGACCTCACCCTCTTTTATGTGAGAACTGTAGGGATGTAGACTAGGGAAGATTCAATGTCACTCAGCCTATACTTTTTGCCAATTTTTGTTTCCAACCATACATTTTTTTCAAACATGTTAATTTTTTTATTTGCTTCGAAAAATCTAAATTGGTTAGAAACTGATGTTTTTTTGGCTGCCATTGGTGTGTTTTAACCACTTCAGCCCCAGAAGGTTTACAAAAACCCCCCTCATGACCAGGCCATTTTTTGCACTACGTTACTTTAAAAGACAATTGCACGGTCATGCGACGCTGTACCCAAATAAAAAGAAAAGGCTGCCAATTTTGAAAAGATTTTTTAGGTTTATTCCAGCAAGGCACAGGCAAACACTTAGAGGATGATGTGTACAGAGCAGCACAAGCAATCGGTGTATTGTGGTCACTATTCACCGTTCTTTATTTATGATAGAGAGAGAGAGGGCGAGAGGGAGAGAGGGAGAGAGGGAGAGAGAGAGGGAGAGAGAGAGGGAGAGAGAGAGGGAGAGAGAGAGGGAGAGAGAGAGGGAGAGAGAGAGGGCGAGAGAGAGGGCGAGAGAGAGGGCGAGAGAGAGGGCGAGAGAGAGGGCGAGAGAGAGGGCGAGGGCGAGAGAGAGAGGGCGAGGGCGAGAGAGAGAGGGCGAGAGAGAGAGAGGGCGAGAGAGAGAGAGGGCGAGAGAGAGAGAGGGCGAGAGAGAGGGAGGGCGAGAGGGAGGGCGAGAGGGAGGGCGAGAGGGAGGGCGAGAGGGAGGGCGAGAGGGAGGGCGAGAGGGAGGGCGAGAGGGAGAGGGAGGGCGAGAGGGAGAGGGAGGGCGAGAGGGAGGGCGAGAGAGAGAGGGAGGGCGAGAGAGAGAGGGAGGGCGAGAGGGAGAGGGAGAGATCGATAGATATAGATCGATAGATATAGATCGATAGATATAGATCGATAGATATAGATCGATAGATATAGATCGATAGATATAGATCGATAGATATAGATCGATAGATATAGATCGATAGATCTAGAGAGAGAGACGTATAGATCGATAGATATAGATCGATAGATCTAGAGAGAGAGACGTATAGATCGATAGATATAGATCGATAGATCTAGAGAGAGAGACGTATAGATCGATAGATATAGATCGATAGATCTAGAGAGAGAGACGTATAGATCGATAGATATAGATCGATAGATCTAGAGAGAGAGACGTATAGATCGATAGATATAGATCGATAGATCTAGAGAGAGAGAGACGTATAGATCGATAGATATAGATCGATAGATCTAGAGAGAGAGAGACGTATAGATCGATAGATATAGATCGATAGATCTAGAGAGAGAGACGCATAGATCGATAGATATAGATCGATAGATCTAGAGAGAGAGACGTATAGATCGATAGATATAGATCGATAGATCTAGAGAGAGAGACGTATAGATCGATAGATATAGATCGATAGATCTAGAGAGAGAGACGTATAGATCGATAGATATAGATCGATAGATCTAGAGAGAGAGACGTATAGATCGATAGATATAGATCGATAGATCTAGAGAGAGAGACGTATAGATCGATAGATATAGATCGATAGATCTAGAGAGAGACGTATAGATCGATAGATCTAGAGAGAGAGAGAGAGATATAGATCGATCTAGAGAGAGAGAGAGAGATATAGATCGATCTAGAGAGAGAGAGAGAGATATAGATCGATCTAGAGAGAGAGAGAGAGATATAGATCGATCTAGAGAGAGAGAGATGTATAGTGTATATCGCTACTCTGATGACCTCCCAAAAGCTGTAGATGTTGGAGAGCCCATGAAAACAGGGATTACCTTGGGGAGTACAGAACTGAGACATGAATACCTGGTTTTCATAGAAAATTGGGTGGTTATGTAACCAGAATCGGTGAACCACCATAACCTGATGTAATCAAAATGGCCATCTTGACTATCCATAGCTAGCAGTTAGCACCAGCTTCTTCTGGTGGTGTGGTCATCTTTGCGTGTTTTTGACATTTATATAACGTTTTTTTTTTTTTTTGTTTGTTTGTTTTTTTTTAAAGACTCTTCAGAAGGAGATCCAAGGCCACCAACACCGCAACGATGATATCTTCGAGAGGAGCCAAATGATTTTGGAAGATGGCAGTCTTAATCCTGAAGCCATGCAGAAACGACTGTCAGACCTTCAGACGCTATGGAACCTCCTCATTGAGGAGACGGAGAAGAGGCACAGGAGGTTGGAGGAAGCCCACAAAGCTCAGCAATATTACTTTGATGCTGCAGAGGCCGAGGCCTGGATGAGTGAGCAAGAACTTTACATGATGTCAGAAGAGAAAGCCAAGGTGACTGAACTTAAGTACAACCCTTGTCTTGATCACATAGATGTTATATGAGGCATTGGTGTTCATTACAAGTTTACTAAGTTTTACCAATTTCCTTGGAGCAATGCAAATTATGCACAGGAGTTTAATTCTTTAAGAGCCTTAATATCGATTTGTTGGTCTCTCCAAAATATGGGACACTTCATCTGGTACATGCGCTTTCTAACGTGTTTCAGTCCATTAGGAGCTTACTCATAAGGTAACCTATGAGCAAGCTCCTAACGTAGTGAAATGCTTTGGAAGTGCATGTACCATATGAAGTTTTATAAAGGGATTTTATTGACTTAAATTGTTGTGTACATGATGCATGTTTCTCTTTTGTATAGTTTGTAAACTATTGGGTTTATCCCCCAATTGATCCCATCTCAGTAGTTAAAGAGGGATTCCACCTAAAAAAAAAAAAAATATTAAAAGCCAGCAGCTATAAATACTACAGCTGCTGACTTTTAATAAATGGACACTCACCTGTCCCGGGGTCCAGCGATGCCGGCAGCTGTTCTAGGTGAGGGAATCAGGAAGTGAAGCGAATCAGCTTCACTTCCCGGTTCCCTACTGCGCATGCGCGATTTGCGCCGCGCAATAGGAAATCTCCTCGCTGTCACTGGGACCCGTGTGTGTCCCAGCAGACAGCGCGGCAGGACAGGAAATGGCGTAGACTCCCACAGGAGTCTATGCCCGGAAGTGGGTGAAAATACCTGTCTTTGACAGGTATCTCCACCCCCCTCCCCCCTGAAAGGTGTCAATTGTGACACCGGAGGGGGGGAGGGATCCGATCAGCGGAGGTTCCACTTTAGGGTGGAATCCCGCTTTAAGCATGGTGCTAAGCACGTTGCCTAACATTCAGGCAGCCATTCGAAAGGTGAGCTTTTAATGTGTACTGAAAAACAGTGCTGAAGAACTAGAACAGCAGTCATGTAAAAATAGCAGTCCCATAAAAAATGGCAACTTTATGACGACAAAAAATGTGATTGCTAAAAATAGTCTGAGGTGTCTCTTTAACAGAGGAAAAAAATGCATTTAATGGGGAATCTGCTAGAAATGGAAAAACTGGATGACCATTAATTTTATTTTCGGATTCTAAATATACACCGACCAGCTAAGCTGCTCACAGACAGACTATCGATCTTCTAAATGCAAAGTGTGGCGGTAAGAGATCGTCTTTCCAGGGTGCCGTAACTGATGTTCCCACAAAAAAAAGCTACAGATTAGGTGAACTAGGATACCCGGAACCCAAAGGATGAATAATTGGTCTGTAGAGTGAAAGACAACCGTTCAATGCTGTTCATGATCTTATTTTCAGTGCTGTTCTGGCAGATTGCTGGAGAACAGAGATCCCGTTACACGGATCGTTTTTCCCCGCTGACCTCTGGTGTTGTATTGCAGGATGAGCAGAGCGCCGTCTCTATGCTGAAGAAGCACCAGATTTTGGAGCAGGCAGTGGAGGACTACGCAGAGACGGTACATCAGCTTTCCAAGACGAGTAGAGCATTGGTGGCAGATGGACATCCTGAGAGGTCAGTATCTCTTTGTATACGGTGTCCGGGGGAGGGGGGCGACTGGGGCTCGGCCAGTTCACAGGAGGTGATCGGTTTGACATGGCGGTCCGGTACGATCCACGTGCCTAAGGCTTTGTCAGCTGCTACATTCTAACTAATAAGAGGCTTCTGTAATTGCTTGGCTATATCAAGAAAGAAAACAATATTGTGAATTGCAGTTGCTTAGCTAATGGGTATTCAAAAGATTATTAATAAGATCATTAGTTAAAAATATATTATAATTAAAATACCTTTTTAGAAAGTAGATCACCTGCCTGTCCCCGTTAGGAGTTTGACTTTGTATAGCCACATATTGCCGGCTGTGAGACTAAAGCCCCATACACACGATTGGATTTTCTGCAGATTTTTGTCCTCAGAGTTACCAAAACCATATAATATGAGGTCAAACCTTAAGCGTTTCAATGTGTATGCAATCAGGCAGGCCCTTGCACTACATGGTTTTGGTAAATCTGAAGACAAAAATCTGCAGAAAATCTAATAGTGTATGGCAGGGGTGTCCAAACTTTTTTCAAAGAGGGCCAGATTCGATGAAGTGAACATGTGTGAGGGCCGACCATTTTGCCTGACATTCTTTGAACCATTAAAATTCGGTCATTCGAGCACTCATACACTGCCCAACAAGAATTCTCGTGCCTTTGTCGCGCTCGTTTGCCTGACACACAGACGAATGCTCTGTTCTTTGGGGGTACCGTTAAGTCTTAATGGTACCCCACACATTGGAAACATGGGGTGCTTTTGGTGCAGCGCAATAAAAAAAAAAAAAAAAAGCTCTGGGACTTCTTTCCCTGCATTTTTGTGGGTATGGAAGCCCATTGAAATGCATGGGCTGCCCTACACACAGCATGCAGCCATGCAGATGTGAACCAAGGGCTTATTGGAGGGGCAGTAAAACTACATGGTTAAGCTGTTTTTACCACCCCCAACTTCTCCCCCTTTAGCTGCAGAGGGAGCAGCTGGGGGTGTACACATGCTGTGGCTGCAGCTGGAGGTATGCTCAGGGTGAATGGGCCTTCACTGCAACTACCCCGCAACTGTGTAGACTGCACAGTTGCGGTATAGTGATGCTACATTTACGGGCTTAAAACAGGTGGTGAGGAGGCAACATAATGCCTCTTTACCACCTTTCAAATGCCTCTGAAAAGCAATCTGTATATGGATTGCTTTTCAGAGGAGCAGCAATCCTGGCTGCTATCACACACACCAGCACCACAAAAGCAGTTCTGATGGTACAAGAATGGGGGGGGGGGGGGGTCTGGATTAAAAGTAACACACATGCATACACATACACACAGACATACACACATACAGACACATGCATATACTTACATACATACAGACACATGCACACACACACATACAGACACATGCACACACACACATACAGACATACACGCACATACATACACGCACATACAGACATACATACACACACACACACACACATACATGCACACAGATACATACAGACACACATGCTGCACACACATACAAACACACGCACATACATACAGACACACATGCACATACGCATACATACAGACACACATGCACATACGCATACATACAGACATACATGGACACACACACACATGCAATCATACATGCACAGACACACACACACATGCACATACAGACACACATACACACACACACACATACATGCATACAGACAGACATGCACACACACACACACACACACACACATAGACACACATGCACACACATACATACAGACATGCACACACATACATACAGACACACATACATACAGACACACATACATACAGACACACATACATACAGACACACATACATACAGACACACATACATACAGACACACATACATACAGACACACATACATACAGACACACATACATACAGACACACATACATACAGACACACATGCATACAGACACACATGCACACACACACATACATACATACATACATACATACAGACACACATGCACACACATGCATACAGACAGACATGCACACACATACATACATACAGACATGCACACACACACATACAGACAGACATGCACACACACACACATACAGACACACATGCACACATACACATACAGACACACATGCACATACATACAGACAGACATGCACACATATACATACAGACACACATGCACACATACAGACACACATACATACATACAGACACACATGCACACACACACACATAAATAAAGCCTTTTTAAAACGAATCTAGCTTGTAGTACAGTACCTTTCCATTCCATTTCCTCATTCAGCCGGGTACTGCACTGTAGGGGGAAGCAGAGAGCACAGCACACTCCTCTGCACTTTACTTTCACATTTGAAGCCGACGGAGCTTCACACAGTGCCGGGGATCGGCTCATTTGACAGCCCTGATCCCGCAGCACACCAGGCGGGCCGTTCAAAACCGGACTGCGGGCCGCGATTGGCCCGCGGGCCGGACTTTGGACATGCCTGGTGTATGGGGTCTTAATAGGGGGGGTGCAGCTGTATTGTAGGATTATTCAGAGGAAATGGGCTGTGTGCAAGTATTTTTTTCCCCTGAATATCCAATGTTTTTATAAAACTATTTGATTCCATTTTTTTTTATACTTTTTTTTTGACTTTTTCCTTATTGACCACCATTTGACCCCGGAAGATTTACCCCCTTCATGACCCGGGCATTTTTTTTTGCAATACTGCACTGCATTACTTTAAACGACAATTGCGCAGTCATGCAACAATGTAGCCAAATAAAATCTGGGTCCCTTTTTCCCACAGATAAATCTTTCTTTTTGTGGTATTTGATCACCTCTGCATTTTTTTTCTTCTTTGTACTATAAGCAAAAAGACAGACCGTTTTTGAAAGAAAAAAAAAATATTTATTTTACTTCCTGCTATAAAACACATTTAGGCCAATATGTATTCTGCTACATGTTTTTGGTAACATCCCAATAAGCATACATTGGTTTGCACAAAAGTTAGAGCATCATCTCCAACTTTTAGGATATTTTTTTTTTTTTACTAGTAATGGCGGCGATTAGCAACTTAAACAGCAGTACGATATTGCGGCGGACATTCTGACACTGCCATTTTTGGGGACCAGTGACACTAATACAGTGATCGTTGCTAAAAATGGCCACTGTCACTGTATTAATGACACTGGCTGGGAAAGGGTTAACAGGGGCGAGCAAAGGGTTAACTTTGTGCCTAGCCAGTGTTTTACTACACTGTGTTAGGTGCTTTTACTAGGGGAAGAGGCGGAATTTATTCCATACTTTGCAGGGACACACACATTCCATCCCTTCCCTCCTGTCAGAACAGCGATATACCTTGTTTACAGATCGCAGTTCTTTCTCTGCCTGATGATCAGCGAGTGCCAGAGGACATCTAGTACCTGCACCCTTCGATCGGCTTCCATTGTGTGTAATCGCATGGGAAGCAAGCGGCATGCATGCCCCCTACCCGGAAGTGTCGGATTTCGTATAGATAGATATATATAATCTACCCAGGACCCTGGCATGTATGGCGGTGACAATGGTTGTGTTATTAATGGTGAAGTCATGGGGTGGGGGGGGGGGGATCGTGAAGGAGGAAATATAATGAGCTCGGTTTTAGAAAGATTGAGTTTGAGGAAGTTGTGTGACATCCATATCGATATGTCATTCAGTAAGTTTGAGATCCGTGAGGAGATCGAGGGGGTGAGTTGAGGAGTGGAGCGAATTATATCTGGGTGTCGTCGGCATAGAGGTGGTATTGGAAACCATGGGAGGTTATCAGCTGGCCCAGGGAAGAGGTATAGAGTGAGAATAGGAGAGGCCCAAGGACGGAGCCTTGGGGTACCCCAACAGAAAAAGGAAGGGGAGCGGAGGAGATGGAGTTGTAAGTGACACTGAAAAGATAGCTGAGATAGGTAAGAGGAGAACCAGGATAAAGCAGAATCGTGGAGGCCAAGGGAGTATAATTTGTTGAGGAGGGGTGTGTGGATATATATATATATATATATATATATATTGGGTAGGGCGTACCTAAAGTGGTTAAAAGTTTTTGAGAATATTGCACATTATGCAATTTTAAACCGACTGGTCTTATGTATCTTGGCTTAGAAACCGTATATGATGTACTACTAAATAGGGTTGCTGGGTGTGGAAAAACTAGGGAGAGATTATCATTGCAGTCTTCTCCCAGCTGTCAAGTTGAACCAATCGTTTCTAACTTTCTTACCAGCAACAAGTGTGCAGACATCACTTTGATTTGCCTTTCATACTTTCTTTAGATCAGTGGTCTACAAACTGCGGCCCTGGGGCCGCATGCAGCCCTTTTCTTGCTTTTATCCAGCCCATGGGCACTATTTCATTCACTGAAACCAATGATGGAACACAGTTCCTCCCACTGACACCAACAATGAGGCCCAATGACATCAATGATGGGGC
The DNA here is from genome assembly GCF_037356315.1 of Lithobates pipiens. Lineage (NCBI taxonomy): Eukaryota > Metazoa > Chordata > Amphibia > Anura > Ranidae > Lithobates > Lithobates pipiens. Next base: position 31,867,239 of record NW_027507758.1, on the reverse strand, counting down.
ACAGTACTTCCGAATGACACCAATGATGGGGCATAGTTCCTCCCACTGACACCAGCAATGAGGCCCAATGACATCAATGATAGGGCACAGTACCTCCCAATGACACCATAGATGGGGCATCATTGACACCAACAATGAGGCCCAATGACACCAATGATGGGGCATAGTTCCTCCCACTGACACCAACAATGAGGCCCAATGACACCAATGATGGGGCATAGTTCCTCCCACTGACACCAACAATGAGGCCCAATGACACCAATGATGGGGCACAGTTCCTTTCATGGTCATCAAAGATGGGGTGCTTTTTTTTACTCTAAATGCATTTTTAACTTCTGTCTGGCCCTCCTAAAGTCTGAAGGACAGAAAACTGGCCCTTTGTTTAGAAAGTTTGGAGACCCCTGCTTTAGATCATTGAAAGTGCTGAAACCAAAGAAGGCCAGGCAACTAGTATTGTAAGAATGGAAGCTTCCATAGTTCCCCTAGCACAGGTTTCTCTTTGAAAGTGTTCACCTTTTGATAATGCGCTTCTTTCCACTTTCTGTATATTGCACAGCGAACGTATCAGCATGCGTCAGTCGCAAGTGGACAAACTGTATGCGGGTCTGAAAGATTTATCGGAGGAGAGGAGAGGAAAACTGGATGAAAGGCACAGGCTGTTCCAACTCAACCGGGAGGTGGATGACCTGGAGCAATGGATTGCAGAGAGGGAGGTTGTAGCAGGTTCCCATGAGCTGGGACAGGACTATGAACATGTTACAGTAAGTGGCCGATATTCTTATTTTTCTCAGATTTAGATTTTTAGACACCGCTTTACATTTCTATGTGCATTAAATCTCTATATTGCATCTCCAGGCTTATTGCACGATAAAATTCAATGAGCAGTGTGACACACTGATGTAAGAGATTAGATCCCATGCATTTGTATTGCCTAAACATCAATTTTTGTTGGGCTCAGCCATATATGGAGAAAATTTCTTTCCTACAATTATAGGTTGCAGGAAAGAGATTGTTGAGAGGGGAATCCAACCAAAGATAGTGTTAATGCAGGAATCCCTTCTGTCGCACCATTGTCTTCTCCCGCTGGGGGGTGGGGGGGGGTATCCCCACCGGAAGAAGACAGTGATTATTGCTAGCAGGTTAAACACGGCATGTTGTACCCAAGTTGATCAATTGATCATCTTGGTACATACAGCCTGCCCATACACTGTTCAAATCTTGGACGGTTCCTGCTGAACCAATCGAGATTAGAACCGTGTATGGCCTGCCTTAGGCTCAAAGAAGGTCCCCACATAAGCTTTGTCATTGCCACGACATGACAGTACTAGAGCGACACCTGTGAACCCAGTCCGAACCCTGGCTGAGATACAGAGAAGATGACCACAATTGCATGAGATTATCTATCTATCTATATATACAGTATCTCACAAAAGTAAGTACACTCCTCACATTTTTGTAAATATTTTATTCTACCTTTTCATGTGACAGCACTGAAGAAATGACACTTTGCTACAATGTAAAGTAGTGAGTGTACAGCTTGTATAACAGTGTAAATTTGCTGTTCCCTCAAAATAGCTCAACACACAGCCATTAATGTCTAAACCGCTGGCAACAAAAGTGAGTACACCCCTAAGTGAAAATGTCCAAATTGGGCCCAAAGTGTCAATATTTTGTGTGGCTGCCATTGTTTTCCAGCACTGCCTTAACCCTCTTGGGCATGGAGTTCACCAGAGCTTCACAGGTTGCCACTGGAGTCCTCTTCCACTCCTCCATGATGATATCACAGATCTGGTGGATGTTGGAGACCTTGCGCTCCTCCACCTTCCGTTTGAGGATGCCCCACAGATACTCAATAGGGTTTAGGGCTGGAGACATGCTTGGCCAGTCCATCACCTTTACCCTCAGCTTCTTTAGCAAGGCAATGGTTGTCTTGGAGATGTGTTTGGGGTTGTTATCATGTTGAAATATTGCTCTGTGTCCCAGTCTCATCATGATCTACTTCAGTATGTCACAGTAAATGTTGGCATTCATGGTTCCTTCAATGAATTATAGCTCCCCAGTGCTGGCACTCCCACCACCATGCTTGACTGTAGACAAGACACATTTTGTCTTTGTACTCCTCACCTGGTTGCCGCCACACACGCTTGTCACCATCTGAACCAAATACGTTTATCTTTATCTTGGTCTCATCAGACCACAGGACATTTATAGTAATCCATATCTTTAGTCTGCTTGTCTTTAGCAAACTGTTTGCAGACTTTCTTGTGCATCATCTTTAGAAGAGTCTTCCATCTGGGATGACCGCTATTCAGACCAATTTGATGCAGTGTGTGGCGTATCGTCTGAGCACTGACAGGCTGACCCCCCACCCCTTCAACCTCTGCAGCAATGCTGGCAGCACTCATACGTCTATTTTCCAAAGGCAGCTTCTGTATATGACGCCGATCACATGCACTCAATTTCTTTGTCTGACCATGGCGAGGCCTGTTCTGAGTGCAACCTGTCCTGTTAAACTTCTGTATGGTCTTGGCCACCGTCTTGCAGCTCAGTTTCAAGGTCTTGGCAATCTTCTTATAGCCTAGGCCATCTTTATGTAGAGCAACTATTCTTTTTTTCAGATCCTCAGAGTTCTTTGCTCCCCATTCACACCTGAGATCTTGTAACACTAACTAGTCACATGACACCGGGGATGGAAAATGGCTAATTGATTCCAGTTTGAACATTTTCACTTAGGGGTGTACTCACTTTTGTTGCCAGCGGCTTAGACATTAATGGCTGTGTGTTGAGTTATTTTGAGGGGACAGCAAATTTACACTGTTATACAAGCTGTACACTCACTACTTTACATTGTAGCAAAGTGTCATTTCTTCAGTGTCGTCACATGAAAAGATAGAATAAAATATTTACAAAAATGTGAGGGGTGTACTTACTAACTTTTGTGGGATACTGTGTGTGTATCTATATCGTTCTCATATATATTACTCTAGATCTCTATTTATATTTACACACAATATTATTATACTTGAAACAGAGCACCAACAGGTAAACTAATTCTAGGGGGTAAAAAAAATGCACATTTGAGTTTTAGTATCATTTTTCAAACGACCAAAAGAAGTCAGAAAGTTTATTATGATTTCCACTTCCTAAAGTGTTCAGAAAACATTTTGTATGTAAGACTTAAAGATGAATTCCAGGTATAGCTATTATTGCTTCGTTACATTGGTCCAGCTTGAACTAATGTAAGTATCCATGTGTCATACCTGGCCAGTCCTTGTGGAAGCTGGAAATTGCTGTAGTAGGCACCGCTGCTACAGAGATCGCCGGTTGTTTCTCGTTTCCATGCTGGGTGGCTTACCCGTTGCTTGGTGAATAAGGATGAGCTCAGGCGTGTTCGCATGGCCCACGTGCAGAGCCCGCCAGGAAGTCGGCGCAGTGCTGCGCTAATCACAGGCAGTGAGACATTTCCCCGATGTGCAGCTGCAGAGATCGGGCAATGTCTCACTGCTTGTGATTAGTGCAGCGCTGCGCCGACTTCCTGGCGGGCTCTGCACGCGAACAATGCGAACACGCCTGAGCTCATCCCTATTGGTGAACACAAAAGGTCGCTCGGCACAGGAGCCATTCACACAACGCTTTGCATTTGCTTAATGAATGCAAAGCGTTTTATGATTGCATGAGGTGGAGATTGTGAAGTCACTGCCCTGGCTTTCCACGTCATCCAATCAGAGAATGCTTTATATTCTTTGAGAAAATGCAAAGTGTTCTTTTGACTGGCACCTGTGCCAAGCGAGGGATCTCCCGTGTTCAGTAATACACTTCTATTGCTCCCAGCACTATATGGGCTTTCAGCAACCACATCAGCCAGGTTTGGCCATTATCGGTGGTGTCAGGTAGCCGTGTTTGAAAAGATGCCATTTCGAGTGGGGAATAAAGTATAACCTTTATGGATGACCAGTGCAAGAACAGATTCATTGCAATATTAATTGGCACAACGTTGAAACTCTAAACTCCTCTTTTTTTTCTTTCTTTTTTCAGATGTTGCAAGAGAGGTTCAGAGAGTTTGCACGTGATACTGGGCACATCGGACAGGAGAGGGTGGACACTGTTAATCACATGGCAGATGACCTTATTAATTCTGGACATTCCGATGCTGCTACTATAGCAGAATGGAAGGATGGCCTGAACGAGGCCTGGGCGGACCTCCTTGAGCTGATTGACACCAGAACGCAGATACTGGCTGCCTCATATGAACTACACAAATTCTATCATGATGCTAAAGAGATCCTTGGGCGCATACAGGATAAGCATAAGAAGATTCCAGAGGAGCTGGGAAGAGATCAGAACACAGTTGAAACACTACAAAGAATGCACACCACATTCGAGCATGACATTCAGGCACTGGGCACGCAGGTAAGCGGTATGAGGGGGTTTGTATATGGTCTTGCCTCTCAGTGTCTCAGGCCAAGAATGTTATCCAGTTAGGCTCAGTGGCAGCATTAAAGAGGAAGTAAACCCTGATGAGTTTACTTCCTCTTTGATTCCCTGCAAAGGTAAAGCATAATGGACTACTATGCATCGCATAGTCCATTATGTGTCACTTACCTGACACAGGAGCCAGCGAAGTCATCGCTGTCCCCTGTAGTCCGGAGCGTCCATCTTCTCGGTGGGTCTCACTGCTCCGGCACTGTCATTCGGCGAAGTTGCAATGACCTCACTCCCGCGCATGCGCACGGGAGCCGCCGTTGACAGCCGTTTACTCAGTGCGCCGTAGACAGCGGTGCCTGTCTTTCGGCAAATATCTCCTAAACCGTGTAGGTTTAGGAGATATTTCTTGGACCTACAGGTAAGCCTTACCTGTAGGTCAAAGTTGGTTGTAAGGGTTTACAACCACTTTAATCATATATAGCACTATAAGTAAAGCTAGCAGCATGTAGGGCGACAAAGAAAATATTGTGGCACAGACACCACCCCTAAGAAGCAAGACATTATGGGGTTGATTTACTAAAGGCAAATAGACTGTGCACTCTGCAAGTGCAGTTGCTCCAAAGCTTAGTAAATGAATAGAAGCTCTGCTGACTTCCATCATCCAATCATGTGCAAGCAGAAATGCTGTTTTTTTTTTGTTTTGTTTTTTTCCTTGCATGTGATTGGGTGTTCTTTGTAAAGTGAAACTCTACCTCATTTAAGAAGCTCAGGAGCAACTGCACTTTACAAAGTGCAGTCTTTTTGCCTTTAGTAAATCGACCGCCAAGAAACCTCTGGGCAGAACGTAAAAAAAAAAAGAAAGTTAACTGATTTCCTTCATCCACTTTATGCATTGTGGATGAAAAATATCTCCCACTGTTCACATTATATTTTGACAGCCAGCCCTGTCGGCTACCAAAATACCTGAACTATGGCTGCATCTGATTGGACAGATTCAGCTGACGTTTGCCCGCCTCCTTGAATCTTTCAGCCAAAAAATGTTGGCTGGCAAGCGGCTAACAGAGCCACCCACCAAGCGAAATTCCACATGGTCCATTTTAGTTAAACAGTTTGTATTTATTGGCCTGCCTCACTATTATTTGGAGGATAACAGGATTTATTCTTCTAAATAGAAAAGTTTTGCGCTAAACTACCCCTTTTAAACAGAAAAGCATTTAAGTGATAAGACTTTGAGCTGTGTCAGTGAAAAGGTTCATACACTGAAATCTGTGTCAGTGAAAAATCCACTGCTAAATGAAATGACATTGAAATGTCACAAAGTGACTACAGTGCATATAAACGCATGGACAGACACAAAGAGGTGCAGTGCAAAAAATGCAGATCGGCTGCAGGTTGCCTCGCCGCACCTGTCGCCTGTATTCTAGTGTGATTAGGGCACATAGAACACAATTGCTTTCTGTGTGCGTTTGCTGAAACTTGTGCAGAAAAACTCAGGTCTCCGTATAAATGTAAGCAAGCTCTGTGCGTATACAGAGCTATTTTCAGTCCGTTTTTTAATTAACCTGCCAAAATTCACTCCATGGGTGGCTGTCGGCACCTCCCGCCCCCCATCCTTCAATTTTAAAAATCAAAGGAGCTGGGTGGTAAAAATTTTTGGCCAAGAACAGCGCCAGCATCCAACAAGATGCAGGCACTGTTTGGGTATTTTAACAGCTGGCAGCTCCAAGTGCCAGAATCCAGTAACGGCAGAAAGGGAGACGTATAGATTGGGGGAATCTGTTAGCGCATAGGATGAGTGCAAAAAAATCCGTGTATAGCCAGCTTTACTTAATGTATCACACCTTGGTGTAACATTTTCACACAGTATATTGAATATTGTTCTGAACATTCCATTGTCTTAAAGTCAGTTGAAATGTAATTAGGGCTGGTGTACTCGTGCCGACCATAACAATAGTACCACACTGCTGCTCAGATGACATAATTTCCTATTTAGTCTCTGTAAAAACCTTATGGGAAGGTTTAGATTTGATGCTCCACAACCCCTGGGTCCATGTGCTTTAGAACCCCTGGCATGATCGTTCAGTCACTGAAACTGATTAACCGTTTATAGCCCACGTGATACATATTGTTGCAAAGTGCATGGGCCTTAAGGCCTGCAATGCTGCACATATGTGTCCGTGGGCGGCAGAGCTTTCTGTGCCGAGAGCATGTTCTCATGTCCGTGACTGAGCTGTCAAAGACAGATCTTGCTCTGTACTAATGATTGGGAGTCTGCAAGATCATCTCCCAATCATGTGACCACTGTGACAGCCAATCAGTGGTCACGTAATTGGCTGATCCTTCTCATTCCCCCCAGGTGTACAGACCCTACTAAAGGGATGCTGAGGCTGTGCGGGACTGGACTAAGAACCCGATCTGCTTTTTTTGATATTGTTGCCAGTTTATATAATGTTCAGTCCATTATAAGTGACAAGGAAGAAAGAAAGGCAGCACTGGTCTAAAAATCCCTATTAGACACCCTCTGTTAATTTCTATCCCTATAGTGTAATAAATAACCATAATCACAAACCTAAATAAAGTGTAAAAAATTCAATACAGTACAAAATAAAGTGCAAAAGTGAAAAAAAATGAATAAGAATATGTGACATATGCAATAAATCTCATGGTATAAAAAAGTTTAAGGGTCCTTTCACACGGGGCGGATCAGTTATGATCCGCCCCGTGGATATCCGTTTGCTCAGCGGGGATCACTCCGTCGATCCCCGCTGAGCAGGGAGATGACAGGTCCGTCTCTGCACACTGCGCAGGGACAGACCTGTCACAGCGGCGCTCTCCCCTATGGGAGATCGGATGACGACGGACCGCAGTGCCCGTCGTCACCCGATCCGATCCGCAGATGGATGGAAAAATAGCTTTTTCCTCCGTTACACTTTTTCGGAGCGGGTCGGATGTCAGCGGACATGTCACCGCTGACATCCGACGCTCCATAGAGCTCTATGGAGCACCCATTCAGGTCCGCCTGAAAAACTGACAGGCGGGCCTGAACGGGACGTCAGTGTGAAAGGGGCCTTAGAAACATTAAAAAAATAGTCCATGGTTATAGTGATCAAAAAAAAACTTTATGAAAATATTTCAAGTGATAATGAAAGTTCATTGATTCAAAAAACGGTGAAACTTTGTGATTTCTTAGATGTTGATCATATGTGTAAACATGTCATGTCTGTGCATCGCATCTAATTATTATTATACAGGATTTATATAGCGCCAGCACTTTACACCATTAGGGCAGACATTACAATACAAGAGGGATCAAAGAGCCCTGCTCCTTAGAGCTTACAATCTAGGAGGGAGGGACAAGTTATGCAAAAGGTTAATGGCTGTGGGGGGTGAGCTAATGGAGAAAATAGTGAGGTTGTTAGATGGAGGCAGGATAGGCTTCTTTGAAGAGGAAAGAGGGATCGCCTAAAAGTGGATAAATTTGGAGACAGTCTAACAGACTGGGTTAGGGAATTCCAGAGGATGGGCGAGGCTCGGGAGAAGTCCTGGATGCTGATATGGGAGGAGGTGATGAGGGAGCTAGAGAGCAGGAGGTCTTGGGAGGAACGAAGAGGGCGGTTGGTATTTTGAGACTAGGCTAGTGATGTAACTGGGGGCAGAGTTGTGGATGGCTTTGTAACTTGTTAGTATTTTGAATTGAATTTGTTGGGCAAGTGGCAGCCAATGGAGGGATTGGCAGAGAGGGGTAGCAGACACTGTGCGGTTTGTAAGGTGGATGAGTCTGGCAGCAGCATTCATGATGGACTGAAGGGGGGAATAGTCTATGTAAAGGTAATTCAATGAGGAGGGAGTTGCAGTAGTCAAGGCGAGAGATGACCAGGGAGTGAATCGGGAGTTTTGTGGTTTCATTGGTTAGAAAGGGACGTCATTTTAATTAGATTTAGAATTTCAAATGCTATTATTTTCCTGTGCAGAGCTGAATCCACCGGGCAACAGATGCAGCGTTTATATCCAATACATATATGAGGCTCAGTGTTTTCTGTTGGTGTAAGAACAAGCCGTCTATCTGTTGTGCGCCTTTACTGACTATTTCTTGCTAACGCCTAGGTGAGGCAGCTTCAGGAGGATGCTACACGGTTGCAGGCTGCTTATGCAGGAGACAAGGCCGATGACATTCAGAAGAGGGAGAGCGAAGTCCTGGAGGCCTGGAAAACATTGCTGGATGCCTGTGAAGGCAGGCGGGTCCGACTGGTGGACACAGGAGACAAATTCCGATTCTTCAGCATGGTCCGTGACCTCATGCTCTGGATGGATGATGTCATCCGACAGATCGAAGCCCAAGAGAAGCCAAGGTAAGGCTGCCATCTTTAGTGTATTAGCATATTCCATATTTTAATCAGATCAGTATTACCCCACAGCACAGCCTATATAGTATAATTGACAAACTAAAATCCAGAGGATAACAAAGTGGACCCTACAATGTGATGTGTACATCTCTGTGCTAATGTTTAACCAGTTGCCGACCGCCGCACGACGATGTACGTCGATAGCATGGCACGGGCAGGCATATTGGCGTACATGTACGTCCCTTGCCTCCCGCGGGTCGGGGGCCCGATCGGGCCCCCGCCCGGTGCCTGCGGCGGTCGGTATTCGTGCAGGAGCGATCCCGGACGAGGGGACGGCCATTCGTTCATGGCCACCCCCTCGCGATCGCTCCCGACGAATAGGAATCCCCCGTGACATCACTTCCTCTCCTGTAATGTAAACACAGGAGAGGAAGTGATGTATTCTCTCCTCCGTGTCGGTATTTTTCGTTCCGACACGGAGGAGAGCGGATCGGTGAGTTGCACCAACACTCTACACACACAGTAGAACATGCCAGGCACACTCACACCCCCCCTTTACCCCCCGATCACCCCCCCAATTACCCCTGCCCCCCAGTCACAGTGACACCAATGTCATTTTTTTTTTTTTTTTTTTTTTTTTTGCATTGGTGTCATTTGTGACTGTAATAACTGTTAGGGCAGTTAGAGTTAGCCCCCTTTAGTTCTAATGTACCCCCCTAACCCCCCCAATAAAGGTTTAACCCCGTGATCACCCCCCGTCGCCAGTGTCACTAAGGCTGGGTTCACATTGCAGCGGTTTATGAGAACGAATGTGATTCGCACCGCACTGCAGTGCAAATCACATCCGATCTCTGTGCGATTCGAGTTCAGCCATTCGCCGCACCCGCCGCACCCGCCACACCCGCCGCACCCACCGCAAATTCGCACGGGACCCTTTTTTTGGCCCGCAGCAGAATCGGATCGCATGGGTGTTCACACCATGCGATCCGAGTTTGCAGATCGCACTGCGATATGCGAACTGATCTGGGGGTGTCAGTAACATTTCACTGACACTCCCAGCAGTTCGCATAGGGCAGTGTGAACTGCCGCCGGGAGGCATGCGATGCGGGAACCCGCCGCGGATTTGCGGCGTTTCCGCATCGCTCCAGTGTGAACCCAGCCTAATAAGCGATCATTTTTCTGATCGCCGTATTAGTGTCACAGGTGACGCTAGTTAGGCAGGTAGGTATTTAGGTTCGCCGCAGCTTTTTATAGCGCCAGGGACCCCCATATACTACCGCATAAAGCCCCCTGATTGCCCCCTAGTTAACCCTTTCACCAGTGATCACCATATAACTGTTACAGGTGACGCTGGTTGGTTAGTTATTTTTTATAGTTTCAGGGCACCCGCCATTTATTACCTAATAAAGGTTTAACCCCCTGATCACCCGGCGGGTGTCATTTGTGACTAATAACTGTTAGGGCAGTTAGGGTTAGCCCCCTTTAGTTCTAAGGTACCCCCCTAACCCCCCCAATAAAGGTTTAACCCCGTGATCACCCCCCGTCGCCAGTGTCACTAAGGCTGGGTTCACATTGCAGCGGTTTATGAGAACGGATGTGATTCGCACCGCACTGCAGTGCAAATCACATCCGATCTCTGTGCGATTCGAGTTCAGCCATTCGCCGCACCCGCCGCACCCGCCACACCCGCCGCACCCGCCGCAAATTCGCACGGGACCCTTTTTTTGGCCCGCAGCAGAATCGGATCGCATGGGTGTTCACACCATGCGATCCGAGTTTGCAGATCGCACTGCGATATGCGAACTGATCTGGGGGTGTCAGTAACATTTCACTGACACTCCCAGCAGTTCGCATAGGGCAGTGTGAACTGCCGCCGGGAGGCATGCGATGCGGGAACCCGCCGCGCATTCGTGGCGTTCCCGCATCGCTCCAGTGTGAACCCAGCCTAATAAGCGATCGTTTTTCTGATCGCTGTATTAGTGTCACAGGTGACGCTAGTTAGGCAGGTAGGTATTTAGGTTCGCCGCAGCTTTTTATAGCGCCAGGGACCCCCATATACTACCGCATAAAGCCCCCTGATTGCCCCCTAGTTAACCCTTTCACCAGTGATCACCATATAACTGTTACAGGTGACGCTGGTTGGTTAGTTATTTTTTTATAGTTTCAGGGCACCCGCCATTTATTACCTAGTCTCACTAGTGTACCCCTAAATTTAGGGGTGTCTACTTTCCAAAATGGGGTCATTTGGGGGGGGTTTGTGCCATCTTGGCATTTTATGGCCTTCAAAACTGTAACGCCCTTAGAAAGCCTGAAGGCGGTGCTTGGTTTTCGGGGCCCCGTACGCGGCTAGGCTCCCAAAAAGTCCCACATATGTGGTATCCCCGTACTCAGGAGAAGCAGCAGAATTTATTTTGGGGTGTCATTTCACATATGCCCATGGCATGCGTGAGCAATATATCATTTAGTGACAACTTTGTGAAAAAAAAAAAAAAAAAGTTTGTAATTTTCCCGCAACTTGTGGCAAAATATAAAATATTCCATGGACTCAACATGCCTCTCAGCAAATAGCTTGGGGTGTCTACTTTCTAAAATGGGGTCATTTGTGGGGGTTTTGTGCCATCTTGGCATTTTATGGCCTTCAAAACTGTAATAGGTAGTGAGAAGTGAACTCAAAAATTTACGCCCTTAGAAAGCCTGAAGGCGGTGCTTGGTTTTCGGGGCCCCGTACGCGGCTAGGCTCCCAAAAAGTCCCACATATGTGGTATCCCCGTACTCAGGAGAAGCAGCAGAATTTATTTTGGGGTGTCATTTCACATATGCCCATGGCATGTGTGAGCAATATATCATTTAGTGACAACTTTGTGAAAAAAAAAAAAAAAAAAAAAAAGTTTGTAATTTTCCCGCAACTTGTGGCAAAATATAAAATATTCCATGAACTCAACATGCCTCTCAGCAAATAGCTTGGGGTGTCTACTTTCTAAAATGGGGTCATTTGTGGGGGTTTTGTGCCATCTTGGCATTTTATGGCCTTCAAAACTGTAATAGGTAGTGAGAAGTGAACTCAAAAATGTACGCCCTTAGAAAGCCTGAAGGCGGTGCTTGGTTTTCGGGGCCCCGTACGCGGCTAGGCTCCCAAAAAGTCCCACATATGTGGTATCCCCGTACTCAGGAGAAGCAGCAGAATTTATTTTGGGGTGTTATTTCACATACGCCCATAGCATGTGTGAGCAATATATCATTTAGTGACAACTTTGTGTAAAAAAAAAAAAAAAATTTTTTTTTTTGTCATTATTCAATCGCTTGAGGCAAAAAAATAAAATATTCAATGGGCTCAACATGCCTCTTATCAATTTCCTTAGGGGGTCTACTTTCCAAAATGGGGTCATTTGGGGGGGTTTTGTACTGCCCTGCCATTTTAGCACCTCAAGAAATGAGATAGGCAGTCGTAAACTAAAAGCTGCGTAAATTGCAGAAAACGTACCTTAGTTTGTAGATGTGACAACTTTTGCGCAAACCAATAAATATACAATTATTGACTTTTTTTTTACCAAAGACATGTGGCTGAATACATTTTGGCCTAAATGTATGACTAAAATTGAGTTTATTGGATTTTTCTAATAACAAAAAGTAGAAAATATCATTTTTTTTCAAAATTTGCGGTCTTTTTACGTTTATATCGCAAAAAATAAAAATCGCAGAGGCCATCAAATACCATCAAAAGAAAGCTCTATTTGTGGGAAGAAAAGGACGCAAATTTTGTTTGGGTACAACATTGCATGACCGCGCAATTACCAGTTAAAGCAGCGCAGTGCCAAAGTGTAAAAAGACCTCTGGTCATTTACCAGCAAAATGGTCCGGTCTGAAAGTGGTTAAAATGAGCATATCATGTCTGGCGTTTTTTTGGATTAGAGTACACACTTTGATCTACTCAGTGACTATGATAAACATTGCCAAATAAAACAAGCCTGCCGTTCTCAATGAACCCAATAAAAGGGATCCCCAGACACTCAAACCTTGATATTTTTTGTATGTTCCTGGCAGCCAAAATCACATGTTAAAACGTAGATTGACATGGATAATGATCAGTGAAAAGATAGTATTCTGAAAGGCACCTCCTCAAGGTTTGAGGGCTTGGGACCCCTGGATTAATTTTCTTTTTCATACATCATGGGACACAGAGTCAGGCTAATATTCATTACCTACTGGGTTATGCTCCATCGGTTGAATGGACACTGGTAGACCAAAGGTCTTTGGACAGGAAGTGATCCCCTATGTGTCCCCAAAATGGGCATGCAAGGCCCATTTTGGATCTAAGATCCCTGAACAAGCATCTACTGATACAGTCCTTTCGGATAGTCTGTCCGCTCAGTAGTAGCCTCACTCAAGAGGGGAGACTTTCTAGCCTCCATCGATCTGACATGTTTTTCCACATGCCTATCTTTCAGCCTCATCAGAGATTCCTACGTTTTGACGTCATTTTCAGTTTGTGGCTCTACCCCTTGGGCTGGCTACAGCTCCCTGGGTGTTCACAAAGGTCCTACCCCCCAGTTATCTGGATGACCTCCTACTCAGAGATCACTCATTACGGGCTCTAGAGCAGAGCATAAAATGTACAGTGCGGTATTTTAAAAAGCTTAGGCTGGATCATAAATTCCGAAAAGTCAGCCTTAAAACCAGCTCAAAATCTAAAGTATTTAGGTCTGATCCTAGATAAGGTTCAAGCAAGAATATTCTTGCCACCCGTGAGGATCTGTGCCTTGAAGGCTCCGGTACATCAGATAAAGGCCACCAGACAACCCTCCATTCAGCTCTGTATGAGTCTTCTAGGGAGGATGGTGTCCGCCTTCGAGGCAGTTCCCTATGCCCAGTTCCATTCCAGGCATGTTCGAGCAGGTGAGGATTCAGCTTTCCGGCTAGGCTATTGTTTGGCAGGGTGTCTCCCTCCCCTCAAGGCTATTGCTCTGGGATGTCCCAGTAGGTAATTATATATTAGCCTGACTCTGTGTCCCATGACTGACGTACTCAAAGAAAAAGGATTTTACGGGTAAGTATGACGAAAAAATCCTATTCTTTTCACCACATTAAAACTCAGGACATCTCTAGCTTCCATATATAGCCATTTTCATTCAAAGTTTGACCCAAATCTGTAAAATCTTTGCAGATGTTTCAGCTTCCATCAGAGGTCCCATCACCTTTTATCTCTATCTTTTGGGATGTTGGCAAACTTTTATTAGGTGCCTCAAACACTCAAACATACTCGCAGCTAATCCCGTAATCGCTTATGGAGTGATTACCTGCAAAGATTGGCCCTGGACGCAGTCTGTCTGCATTCAGGGCCGATCATCACTGGTAATCGCTCCAAGAGCAATTACATGAAAGTGGCTTTGATGACCTGTGAAAGCTGTCCGCCTCCCATTGCTTTCAATAAGACTGCTGCCCACAGCCAATCGCCAGGAACACCTGCTGAGTGTGAATGGGGCCTAAAGGAGATTATTTATTTATATATATTATAAAATATTCTCTAAAAACAGTTAAGAAATCAGTTTAAACATTTGGCCTCCATAAGATTTAACCCCCTTTATGATTAGGCCATTTTTTTTGCAATACGGCACTGCGTTACTTAAACTGACAATTGCGCGGTCATGCAACGCTGTACATAAATAAAATTTATAAATTTCCCCACAAATAGAGCTTTTTTTGGTGGTATTTGATCACCACTGCCATTTTTTTTTTTTTTCACGCTATAAACTCCTGTATTGCCTTGTATTGTAACTGTACTGTCTGCCCTAACGTAAAGAGATGTGCTAACGGTTGACGGCAAATAAATCCTGTATTATAATAAACAAAAAAAGACTGCCGCTTTTTATAAAAATATTTTTTACTTTCTGCTATAAAACACGTCCAAGAAAAAGTTTTAAATCTAATTTCTTCATGAATTTAGGCCAAAATGTATTCTGCTTCATATTTTTTTGTTAATAAAAAATAAATAAAAAAATCCAAATGGGTCTATATTAGTTAACGCAACTCTTATAGCATCTACAAACTTTGGTGTAGGTGTGTATAGATATAGAGATATATATAGAGGTCTCTATAGAGAGAGATATATATATATATATGTGTATATGTATAGATATAGATAAAGAGAGAGAGAGAGAGAGTTTTATTTTTATATATATATATACACTCTACTAGTTTTTTTTTTAACTTTTATAATGGCGGGACATGTGGTGGACAATTGGATACTAACTGACGTTTTTGACACTTTGTGGGAACCAGTGACACTAATACAGTGATCAGTGCTAAAAATATGCCTAGGAAGAGGTTAAAGTTAAGGTGATTAAAGGGTTAAATGTTTGCCCAGCCAGTGTGTTTGTGTAGTTTTATTATGGTGCTTTTACTAAGGCATGTGATGGATTTTCTTTCCTCGCTTTGCAGGGAAAGAAAATCCATCACATCCCTTCTGTCAGGCAGGTGCTCTGCCTTTTTTCTTTATTTATTTTTTTATTTTTTACAGAGCTCAGTCCAGCCTCTCTCCTCGCCCATAAGTGGGTGTCGGTGGACAGCCATTGGCTGTCCACCTGCTGAATGGGCCTCTGCTGTGACTAATAACAGCAGAGGCGGCACTCGCACACACCGCCTACCTGGAAATGCAGAACCGTGTAAATGTACGGTATTCTGCACAGAACGCCCCCCCCCCCCCCGGTAGCAATACATCTGCTATAAGGCAGTCATTATGTGGTTAAAGGGTTTGTAAAGGTACGCAATGTTTTTCATCTTAATACATCCTATGCATTAAGATGAAAAAACACCTGGCAGTCACTGGCCCCCTAGCCCCACTGTTTTATTTACCTGAACCCCTTAATTCAGTCAGGAGGGGGGGGGGAGCGGCGCGTGTCGGCTCCTTCTCCATGGGCTCTTCGCTCTTGATTGGATAAATTGATAGCAATGGCTGAGCTGCTATCAATCTAATCCAAGGGCGTCAGCGCCGGGGCGGGGTCCGGGTCCAGCATTCTGTGTCTATAAACGCAAATGTTGGACTCGGGAGCGTGCCGGAAGGTAATCCCCTCGGGGAAGGGCTTCTCCTAGGGGGATTATCAGATGTGGGGAGGAGCCGCCGGGCGACTCCAGAAAATCAGGTTCGGGGCCACTCTGTGCAAAACAAGCTGCACAGTGGAGGTAAGTATGTTTGTTTAAAAAAAAAAAAAGACCCTTACAATCACTTTAACCTAAAAAAAAAATTAAAAAAGACCCAAAATCATTATATGCCCTATCTGACCCTGTCCTCGTTATCTGGATTTTTGATAAGTCTATTGAAAACATGCATATTTGTCCAAGCCAGGTTATAGATTCAGATTACTGCCTATTATTAATTATTACAGTATAGTGCACTGCATTCCAACTTTTCTACATTCTATAGAGCTGTACAATTCATTGTCCTGTTTGCCGTTGCAGGGATGTTTCTTCAGTAGAACTGCTCATGAATAATCACCAGGGCATTAAAGCAGAAATTGATGCCCGGAATGACAGCTTTACGACATGCATTGAGCTCGGCAAGTCTCTGCTGGCGAGGCAGCACTATGCAACAGAAGAGGTAATCCGCCCCGATCATTTATAGCTCAGCTGCATTGCAGATCTGCATGTGCTTGGCTGCTGCAAAGACAAACGCCATCATCGGAAGGAAGGTTGTCTGGCATTCTCCCTGCGCTTAGCAATTCTCCTGTAATAGAACTTCTACAGCCTTGACTGCCTATTGTACTGTATTCCTACCCCCACCACGATGTGAAATGTAGCTTTTATGTGCAAAGCTGACGCAGCATTTTATAGCTTTGGAATAAAAATCAATGAGTGGTGTTGCGTTCTAAGTAATAACTAAAATAATAATAGTGGATGAAAAATAAAGCACACATGGAATCAACCCTAAGACGGCTTTCACACCGAGCCGTGGGGGGGCGTCGGCGGTAAAGCGGCGCTTTTTAGCGCCACTTTACCGCAGTTTTAGCAGCACTATTCGCCCACTAGCGGGGTGGTTTTAACCCCCCTAGCGGCCAAAAAGGGATTAAGTCCGCCTGCAAAACACCGCCGGGGCAGCGTTTTGGCGGCGGAATCGCAGCCCTGCCCCCATTGATTTCAATGGGGAGGAGCAGTGAGTTCACCGCTCCAAAGAAGCTGCTGGCAAGACTTTTTGCGACGCCCTGCCAGCACGCTGCTCCAGCTCCTGAAGTGAATGGAGCCGCTTTTTTCGGGCTATATTTTTAGCGCTGTAGCGCCTGAAAACCGCTGCCGGTGTGAAAGGGGTCATAATGCTAATCAAACAGGCCTAGAGAATAACCACTATAAACGAATAAATTATAACATGCATGTGGCAAAAGCAACAATAGTGAAGTACAATCTTCAATAAGAAAATATTAAAGTGATGGAGAAGAAAAATGTCCGCATAAGTAATTCTTCAGATAAATATTAACCACTTCAGCCCCGAAAGGATTTACCCCCTTGCTGACCAAAGCACTTTTTTGCAATTCGTCACTGCATCGTTTTAACTGACAATTGCGCAGTCGTGCGACATTGTACCCAAACAAAATTGACGTCATTTTTTTTTCCCCACAAATAAAGCTTTCTTTTGGTGGTATTTGATCGCCTCTGCGGTTTTTATTTTTTACGCTATAAACAAAAAAAGTGACAATTTTGATAAAAAAAAAGCTATATTTTTTGCTTTTTCCTATAATACATATCCCCAAAAATATATTTTAAAGAAGTTTTTTTTTCCTCAGTTTAGGCCGATATGTATTCTTCTACATGTTTTTGGTTAAAAAAAATAAATAAAAAAAAATCGCAATAAGCGTATATTGATTGGTTTGCACAAAATGTCTACAAAATAGGGGATAGATTTATGGCATTTTTATTATTATTTTTTTTTGTTAGTAATGGCGGCGATCTGCAATTTTTATCGGGACTGCACCTCTTCTTAAAGGGGGTGTACCTGTACGCCCTTGTGCCATTCTTCCAACGTATATCTGCCGCTGGAGGCGTGAAGTGCTGCTCTAAATGACATTCTGTGCAGATCAAAGAATGTATATAGTTTCTTGGTGTTTAGATCCTTCAGTGCGATTCCACCTCTGTGTAAGGTGGTCCCTTACTTTACCACCGTAAGGTAACGGCGTGAGAGTGTACAGAGATGACCAGGATAGTCCGGGTTCCTGTTGTGGATGCTTCACATGAGACAGTTCACTCTACTGCTGCAAGCTACTGATTCTACATAGGGATTGCCTTTTATTTTTTTTTTTTTTTTAACATCCCTTTTCACATATCGTGTGATATATATATATATATATATATATATATATATATATATATATATATATATATAATATAGTTTTGCACATACATTCCTCCTTGGCCTTTATCAGTCTTACTATCGCAACAGCCCCCCCACCCCTTATTTCTATCACGGACTTACACAGAGGAGAAACCTTTACTACTTGTCCATGGCAGGAACCCGGACTATCCTGGTTGTCTCTGTACTCTCTTGGACAGATTCCACTCTTGGTAAATGCTTTAGGTAAATCTAAAGGAAAAAAAGCTAAAGAAAATTATATAATATAAATTATATAATAATTATATCATATAAATAATATTATAGTGTATACAGCTTTAACATACATATCTGCTTTTGGTTCATCCATCTTAATTTTGCTGTTTTCTTTACCTGTAGATAAAAGAAAAATTGTTACAGCTGACTGAGAAGAGAAAAGAGATGATTGACAAGTGGGAGGACCGATGGGAATGGCTGAGACTGAGTAAGATGGGGTTTAATCCTATATACATAATACTAATCCAAAGACATGCAAGTAAGCTAATTGGCTTCTGTCCAAAATTGGCCCTAGTGTATGAATTGGGGACCTTGGATTGTGGGCTCCTTGAGGGTAGGGAGCAATGTAAGTGTGCAATTTACAGGGATAGGGACAATTGTAGACACTCAGGTTGAACTGGATGGACTGGTGTCTTTATTCAACCTTACTAACTATGTAACACACAAGGGAAGTCGAGTTCTTAACCCAACAATCGTGATTCAATCATTTTTAGGATGCTTTGGAGATTGAACACAATTTTTACTAGTTTAAGTGACTAAAAAAAAAAAAAATGTTGTTTTCTCTTAATTTTGTACTGGCGCTTGCATAGTGGTGACTCTGTGAGATTAAAGCCACAGTGTGGGGGTGGGGGGGGGGTTATTTACTAAAACTGCACGGTGCAAAATCTGGTGCAGCACAGAAACCAATCCGCTCCCCGGTGTGTTCTGTATTATATAAATGTAAAAAGCCCCAATTGCAGGAATAAATGTAAGTCAAGTTTTTTACCTGCCGCCACACCTAGTTATGGCTTTTTTAGCATGTAAAAGTTGCGATTTAAAAAAAAATGTAAGCAAATTTTTTAATTTATTTTTTTAATAAAAAAGTTATACGTATCCACTCCGTGCAATAACTTACCTCTGCTTCTGGCAGACCCCACTGGTTCTTCCCCTTTTTTTTCGTTGCCTCCTGCAGCAAGACAAATGCTAAGTAAGCCACCTGTGCATGCACACACCTGAGCTGGGCTATGTGTGTGTATAGATGCACACCGTTCTGGTGAGCCACGCCCCTACTCCCTCCTCCCAGAATTTTTTGACTGATGGCAATAGGAGCCTATGAAAGCAGCAAATGTTTCCCTGTTGTCACTTTTTCCTATTCCATTTATAGTGCCAATAATTCTTGTTCATTTGCTTGTCAGTTCTGGAGGTGCACCAGTTTTCCCGGGACGCCAGTGTCGCCGAGGCCTGGTTGTTTGGACAGGAGCCATACCTGTCAAGTCGTGAAATAGGCCAGAGCGTAGACGAGGTGGAAAAGCTCATCAAGAGGCACGAGGCATTTGAGAAATCGGCAGCTACTTGGGATGAAAGGTTTTCGGCCTTGGAAAGACTTACAACGGTATTTTCCCTTTTTACTAATTTTTCCAGTACAGTAATTAGTATGTAATTCTCTGATACTTTAGACCAGTAAATTTGTATGACAGTGAGCATTTTTTTTATTGTCTTGTAAAGAGTGTCCTGTGATCATCAGTGTAAACTCCATCAGGAATTGTCCATCAGGGATGCACTAATATATATCGACGGCCAGAAATGGGGTTATCGCAGTTTTGCCGGTAGAAAAAAGTGGCAAAAAACGTGGGCGGTTTTTGCAGCGATTTTTACCATGTTTACAGTATATTTTTCATAGGTCATGTGACTCAAAAATGCAACACAGGTTTTTGCCGCATTTTCAATGCATTTCAATAGAGAGGTACATTTTTGGTGTGTTTTGTATTTAACTGACCAAATATGTGCCAAAATTTGGGGCAAACAGGATTTTTAACAGTGCAACGGAAGCACACTTGACCAGTGAAGACCTACATAGAATTTGAATTGATGCTTTTATTGCGCTTTTTTTTTTTTTTTGCTCGCTATATAATACAATTTTATATATAACATTTATATATTTCTTTTTAAAAACTGTCGGTTTTCGGCCAATTGCATCCTGAATTTTTGGTTTCAGTCCAGAATTTTCATAACGGTGCAACACTTCTTCTTCTTTTTTTTTTTTTTTTTTGTATAATATATGAGCTTGAATATATCGCAAGTATTTATAAACGCTCCCACATCCAGGTTTATTATCTAGATCAGTATTTCTCAACCTTTTTTCAGTCAAGGCACCCTTTAAAATTTATGGACAATTTCGAGGCACTCCTCCAAAAATGTAGACAGTCTTGAGGCACCCCAATCTAAAATGTAAAAACGATTCTAATAATTTTACATAATGCAGAAACATCCACACATATGGAAACCAAACATTTAGAGGTGATTTATTCTTCCAAAGCAAATAAACTTTTGCAAATTGGTACTGACTAGTATTCCAATGTTTCTCTTCTCCCTCACTCAGCTAATGTGACCCCAACGCTGATGGAAAGAAGCAGGGGAGGGTAGAACGAGGATGCAATGCAGGCGACTGACATCCTCTTTGTCAACTGATGATGTCATTGGTTGTTAGGACGCCGGCAGCAAGAAGGTTGTAATGGTGCACAATGAAAACCTGTAGCTTTGTGTAACTAAAAGGCAGGCTTCATCCACACGCCGGCTTGCCTGCAAATTGCCCAAAAAATTGTATACATTTTGCCAAGGGCACCCCAGGGTGCCTGCGCACCCTGGTTGGAAAAAGGCTGCTCTAGATTACTTGAGAACTAAAAACAAGAAACAAATCTGATCTGGGGTAAAGGCAATGTCCCAGTTTTCCAAGATGCATTGTTTTATATAACTGAAAACTAGAGGAGCATATAATATATTATCTGGTGTAATGATCTGTATACCACGGTTACATGATAAACTGCACAGTTTCTCCAGTGCTGAGAGTTCAGGTAGGAGGAGATTTCCACTGCAGCCTGTATACATGCCCACATGTGTGATGTCAATATCATCTGGCTAGCTCTGAGAACAAGTAAATGTTCTCTCCAGCATAAAATACACAACTGAGCATGTGGTGGTCAGCTACGCTTCCTGTGTTAGCTGGCCTTCCCCAGATAGACAGTGCAGGAGGGGAGGATCTGTGCATACAGCATAAAGAAGCCTTTTTACATAATGCAGAGGATTATCCCCTTAAGTTCCATAGCGAGTATATCAAGCATGCTATATATACAGACTGATTTTTACTGTTGTGGGTTTAGTAACACTTTAAGTTTAGCCTAAAGTTGTAAAATTCTGACCTAAAAATTGAACAAAGCATATCGTTCTGTAGTGTGTACTTGCCTCAGTCCAAAGCACTCTGAGTCTGATTTCTCTCGCTGTCTTGTTCCTCTGCTATTTGCATGAGTCACTGCTGCAGGTGCTCCATCTGCACTTACAGCAGTTATGCTGGGTGTCTAGGGCAGCCCATACATGAGTGAATGTGTTGGTGGGGGAATCCTTCCCACTGAGCTATTGTATTCTGACAGCGGGTAGACATCCCCACCATCAGAATACACTACTATAGCCTGAAGTGGTTGTACAGAAGTTGATTGGGAGGTCACCGTCACCGTCTATACCAACCTCTCTACCCATTCATGGATCGAAATTTTTCTGGTCCCTGCTAAACCGGCCAAATTTGGCTTAAATGTGACTATGCAGCCCAGTAAGGTATTCTTGGTGCACTCACTAATTGGCACACAGTAAACGGCATTCATTAACCAAACTTGTCTGACATGGCTGCTCCTCTTCTCTACAAGAAATAAGTGGTAGGGCAGTCGTGGTTATGGGTGTGGCTGTTACTCAGCTCTGCCAGTATAGAGCACTGGAGTGTGGGGCCAGAAAATGTCAGTTTAATAAAAGTTTTTTTTTTTTAAGGACATTTTGAAGGAAAATCTGTTTCAAATCCTAACATGGGGCCAGTGGCATCGCTAGGGGGTGGCTTTTGGGGCCATAGCCCCCAATCTGGGGCCCAAAGCCCTGAGTCTCTCAGAGATGGCTGTGGCCTCTATGAAGCTGGGATGCGAGTGCAGCGGGCACCGGAGAGTGGGCAGGCAGCACGGGAGAGCCGGGCGGGGGAGAGAGCAGAGAGATGACATCATCTCTCACCACCCGCCCTACATCACTGCTGTTCTGCTCACTGTGCAGCAGAGACATGACCTCATCACTCACTGCCTGCCCTCGCTCTGGTGACCCTGATGCAAGGAGTGTCTCTATGGGGACCCTGATGCAATTGGGGGGGCTCTCTGGGGACCCTGATGTAATTGGGGGGGGCTCTCTGGGGACCCTGATGTAATTTGGGCGGGCTCTCTAAGGACCCTGATGTAATTGGGGGGGCTCTCTGGGGACCCTGATGTAATTGGGGCGGGCTCTCTGGGGACCCTGATGTAATTGGGGCGGGCTCTCTGGGGACCCTGATGTAATTGGGGTGGGCTCTCTGGGGACCCTGATGTAATTGGGGCGGGCTCTCTGGGGACCCTGATGTAATTGGGGCGGGCTCTCTGGGGACCCTGATGTAATTGGGGCGGGCTCTCTGGGGACCCTGATGTAATTGGGGCGGGCTCTCTGGGGACCCTGATGTAATTGGGGCGGGCTCTCTGGGGACCCTGATGTAATTGGGGCGGGCTCTCTGGGGACCCTGATGTAATTGGGGCGGGCTCTCTGGGGACCCTGATGTAATTGGGGCGGGCTCTCTGGGGACCCTGATGTAATTGGGGCGGGCTCTCTGGGGACCCTGATGTAATTGGGGCGGGCTCTCTGGGGACCCTGATGTAATTGGGGCGGGCTCTCTGGGGACCCTGATGTAATTGGGGCGGGCTCTCTGGGGACCCTGATGCAATTGGGGCGGGCTCTCTGGGGACCCTGATGCAATTGGGGCGGGCTCTCTGGGGACCCTGATGTAATTGGGGCGGGCTCTCTGGGGACCCTGATGTAATTGGGGCGGGCTCTCTGGGGACCCTGATGTAATTGGGGCGGGCTCTCTGGGGACCCTGATGTAATTGGGGCGGGCTCTCTGGGGACCCTGATGTAATTGGGACGGGCTCTCTGGGGACCCTGATGTAATTGGGGCGGGCTCTCTGGGGACCCTGATGTAATTGGGGCGGGCTCTCTGGGGACCCTGATGTAATTGGGGCGGGCTCTCTGGGGACCCTGATGTAATTGGGGCGGGCTCTCTGGGGACCCTGATGTAATGGGGGGGCTCTCTGGGGACCCTGATGTAATTGGGGGGGGGCTCTCTGGGGACCCTGATGTAATTGGGGGGGGGGGGCTCTCTGGGGACCCTGATGTAATTGGGGGGGGCTCTCTGGGGACCCTGATGTAATTGGGGGGGGGGGCTCTCTGGGGACCCTGATGTAATGGGGGGGGGCTCTCTGGGGACCCTGATGTAATGATAAAAAAAAAAATACATACACTCACACATTATATACAGGTTTATGCCCACCCAAGTGTATAACTTTATTCACTTCGCTGCTATGGGCTCTAGCCCCAGATCTTTTGTAGACCTAGCAATGCCCCTGCGTGGGGGGTAAAGAGTTAAGACATAATACGTTGGGTTATGGAGTGCAATATTACACAGACTTTACAAATTTTCTAGGATATACTTAGCAGCATACTGAGCTTTATTTTTATTTTTTTATCTGTCATGAGAAGCCAAGTAAAATGTGTTTCATTTGATCTGACATTTTAGCTGGAATTATTGGAAGTTCGTCGAATGCAAGAGGAAGAGGAAAGGAAGCGCAAGCCTCCCACGCCCGAATTGAGCCCAAAAGTGTCAGAAGAAGAATCGCCACAGCAATGGTAAGAGATTTGCGCTTTTGCTGGCTACTTGTAACTCTCTCTATCGGCACTCTCTATCTAGATATCTGATGTGTCTGTCTTTTTATTTATTTTTGAAGGGATGGAAAAGAAGAACAGATTTCTCAGAATGGATTACCATCTGACCAAGATTCTCCACGGGTTAGTTACCGATCACAAACCTACCAAAACTACAAAAACTTTAATAGCCGGAGAGCAGCCAATGACCGGCAGTGGTCTGGACTGTGAGCCTATCAAACCTGAACACACGTATCTAGTGCTTATCGCACTAACCTGATTGAAACGTGATGTTAATAATGTTTATTAATCTAGATATCGTGTTTATCGGACTTTACTAATGGCAGGTACTATTTTTGTAATTTGATGCATTTGCTAGGTATGCGCAGGAATTATTATTATTTTTTTTTTAATCCTTCGCAGATAATAGATGGCTACAACCAGGGATTTCATAGGCACTATAGATTTAAAGTCGCATTTTATGGTACAGACAGGTTTACTATAGATCAGCCACTTTTTGTATGTAAAATCTGGTGGCGAGTGTACAAGTTGTGCGATTTGTATTGTTTTCAGGAGCCCCCGAACTATTGCTGCTCTGTATGAAAGTGCAAGTGTGATTATCACATGTTGTTTAGCCAATCATGTTTCTTTTGCTGGCCATACATGTAACATGGTGTTACAATTAAAGGATCGATTCTAGGAAAGAGCCAAATCTTTCAAAAGTCATGGCTCAATCAGACATTTGCTTGTAATGTCTGGGTGGAAAATCTAACCAGTCGAAATAAATTGTTCTCTGCTTTTTTTTTAAAGGGATTATTTCCTGGAATTTAAGAGTGTTTGTTTGAAACAATCTAATCTGTGATCTTGTCATATGTTTGTGGATGGCCAGCATAAGTTAGAACATGTATACTTTGAAAAAGGGAATACTCTGGAAACAAAATGTATGCTGCAAATTCATGTCCTCTATTGAGTTTTCCAGCTATGGAGCTGGATTAACATTTAATCAAACAGGGCAAAAAGTTTGTAGTTCTCAACCAGCCGGCTGTCATTGGCTTTAGAGTAAAGAGAGTAGAGTATAGAGAAATAGCCACAAATCTTCAGGATTGTGAAAAAAGATTGCAAACTAATGTGTAATGAAACCAATAGGAGTGCCAAACAAACACATTGAGAGTCTAAAGTCTTTTTAGTAATTCAACCGGTGACAACAGAGCAAAAGACTGCTGATGTGCTCCAGGGACCAAATTTATCAGGGCTTAAAATGGTTGTAAAGGCAGAAAAAAAATTTCTTGATGCATTTTATGCATTAAGATAAAAAGCCTTCTGTGTGCAGCAGCCCCCCTCAGCCCCACTAACACTTGCCTGAGGTCCCTCTCTGTCCAGCGATATCCACGAGTATCTCAGCTATCCAGATGATCCTTCCTGATTGGCTGAGACACAGCAGTGGCACCCATTGGCTTCTGCTGCTGTCAAAGTCAGCTAGCCAATCGGGATAGAGGGGATGGGGCCAAGTCGGGGGTCCGTGTCTGAATGGACACAGGGAGCTGTGATTCAGCTCGGTTTCCCCCATAGCCAACTGCTTGCTGTGGGGAGCACTGAACAGGTGAGAGGGACCAGGAGCACAGAAGAGGGACCCGAGAAGAGGAGGATCCGGGCTGCTCTTAGCAAAATCACTGCAACAGAGCAGGTAAGTATAACATGTTTGTTATTTTTAAAGGGGGAAAAAAAAAACAAGACTTTACAATCACTTTAAAGTGATATTAAAGTCTGTTATTTAAAAAAAAAAAAAAAGACTTTAATATCACTTTAAAGTGATTGTAAAGTCTTGTTTTTTTTTCTCCCCCTTTAAAAATGACAAACATGTTATACTTGCTCTGTCGGGTCCCTCGCTGGCACTCTTGGCTCCTCCCTCCTGACTGGTGCCTCCACAGCAAGCATCTTGCTCTGGGGGCACCCGAGTTGGCATGCTCCCGACCCACAGCTCTGTGTGTCTATTTCCCCCGCCCACTTCATCTCCGCTGCTACCAAAAGTCAGTTTAGAGTTTGAGTCCCCAGAGAGGTGAGGCTGTCATGGACATGGCCAGATCGAGAGGGGGCTCAGATAAGTAAAGGGGGTCTGCTGCATGAAGGTAAAAAAAACCTTCGGCCTTAACAAGCACTTTTAAGATTTTCTGGCCCCCCCGAAAACACATTGGCTGCCTTTTTGCTGTCTTATTGTCACTGGTTGAGTTAATAAAAGGCTTTGGACTCGCAAGAATATAGTCTGGTGCTCTTATCAATTAAAAATAGTCAGATTCATGAATGGCAATTTTTTATTGGTTGTTCTGATTTATACAAACGCACTTGGGAAACAGGCAATACGTCCTTAGCAGTGAATCAGAATCATCTTTCATTCTCTGGAAGTATAGGTTCTAGTAGCTATGAGAAACCGCTCCATCATTTTTATAAATATCGCCCTTAATTTTATTAATGCCCCAGTAGCATAATTTAGATTATAACATTTAATTTAACTAAAAATATATATATTTATACATATATTATCTGAATGTGTTTTATTAAGTAATTTATACCTCCAAGCCATATAATGAAGTGGCCCAATATACATAGTTCCAAGTAAGATTTACTATGCTTGCACAATCAACATGGGATTATATTTGTTTTCTGTTAACCGTATAATTTATTATAATGTCACGTTTTAATGTTGCAAGCTTTTATAGCATTTAAATATAGACAATTCCACAAAAAAAAATGTAACTAACAAGTGAAATTGTAAGAAGGCTTTTATCCGTTTAATTCACTGACCATTGTGCAGATTTAGATGTTCTGTTGCTGTCTTTCTCAACCTTTTTAACCTAGAGGGACCCTTGAAATAATTTTCAAGTCTTAGGGAAACCCTCCTAAAATTTTTTTGGATCTACAGGGCCTAGTACATAGCATAATCCTAATTTTGAGGAAAATACAATGACGACAGAAAAGGTAGACTGAATATTGTATAGCCCCCCACACATTATTGGTCAGTGGAGAAGATCCCCCCCCCCCTTTAGTAGAAGTGTGCCCTCTATATTGATGGTAAGTGCAGGAAGGCCCCCTTCCATTGATGTTCAGCAGAGAAAGGTCTCTTACATTTATTTCCAGTAAAATTGGGGACCACTTACAGTTGGATTCTACAGTTGGAGGTAGAATGGCCTTTAGTGGTTAGACAAGGAACCCCCGAACCCCCCTTGGGGGGGGGGGAGAACCCTCGAATCTCCCTTGGGGGGAACCCTGGGTTGATAGAGGCTGAACTATTGAGTGCCTTCTGCAATGCTGGAGAACAGAAGAGGAAAGGGTAATGTGTGTTTTGTTCCATAGATGACACTGTTGAGTAGTGTTGGTTTGTATTCTGATGGTGTCCAAACAGGAGAACCTGTACATGAGATTGTACCTGAAGAGCAGCAGTTCCCTCAATTGGTAAACATATGTAACTTTTATGTCCTAATCCCTATAAACGGACCCGGATCAATCAACAGGAAAATATTTTTTTTTTTGAGAACACCCCTTAAAGCAGGTGTAGGCAACCTGGGGCCCTCCAACTGTTGCAGAACTACAAGTACTATCATGCCTCTGGGAGTAATTGTAACTGCCAGCCTTGCAATGCCTCATGGGAAATGCAGTTCCACAAGAGCTGCAGGGCCCCAGGTTGCCTGCCCCTGCCTTGAAGGAATTCTCTCCATTAGATCCTAAATCACTGGTATTTTGAGCACTATGATAATTCCAACAGTTGATTTTTAATTGATAATTTAATTTATTTAATTTTGTATTTAATTTGATTCATTTCAGTCATGTGTACTTTTTTATCATTTGTTATTGCCATATCTGTCAATTTGTTTATTGGCCTTTCTCAACTGTTTTAAACCCAGGGTACCTTTTAACATCATTTTCAGTTCTCAAGGAAACCCTTCTAAAAAAAACAATTCTTAGGGTCACACAGTGCATAGCATGATCATTAAGTTATAGATATAATTGTAAAACAAATCTAATGACAAAAAAGGCAGACCGTGAAAATTACAATGCCTTCCTCTCATTAGTGGTCATTGGAAATCCCTCACCCCCATTACATTGCTGGTCAGGAGAAGTGTGCCCTCTATATTGATGGTCAGTAAAGAAAGTTCCCTCTTCCATTGGTGTTCAGTAGAGAAGGTTCTTTACTGTAAGAGTGGCAAGGATGTGGAATTCCCTTCCACAGGCGGTGGTTTCAGCGGGAAACATCGATAGTTTCAAGAAACTATTAGGCAAGCACCTGAACCATCACAACATACAGGGATATACAATGTAATACTGACATAAAATCATACACATAGGTTGGACTTGTGTCTTCTTTTTTCAACCACGCCTACTATGTAACAGCCTCTTACATTTATGGCCAGTGAGACAGGGGATCACCTTTACTGGTAGACAGTTGGAAGAAGAAGAATGGCCTTTACATTTGTGGTTAGTCAGGGAACTCCTAGCGACCTTTGGAGGAACCCTATGGTTCCATAGAGCTCTGGTTGAGAAAGGCTGATCTGTTTAGTGCCTTCTGCATTGCTGGAGAACACAAGAGGAAAGGGTAATGTGTGTTTTGTTCCATAGATGACCCAGTTGAGTAGTGTTGGTTTGTATTCTGATGGTGTCCAAACAGGAGAACCTGTCCATGAGATTGTCCCTGAAAAGCCGCAGTCCACTCAGTTGGTAAACATGTGTAACTTTTGTGTCCAAATCCCTATAAACACAGCAGGATCAATTTAAGGGGAAATTGATTTTGAAAACACCCCTAAAGAAATTATCACCATCAGATTTTAAATCACCGGTTGGTATTTGGGCACTTCGATAATTCCAACAACTGATTTGACTTTGATCATTTCATTCATTTAATTTTTATTTAATTTGATTCTTTTCATTCTTGTCTACATTATCGTTTGTTGTTGCCATGATTCTGTATTCTATATATGTTTATTTTGGCCTTTCTCAAACTTTTTACCCTTCAGGGAAGCCCTCTTTAAAATGAAGTCAATGGATAGAATGCCCCCCCCCCCCCCCCCCAATTAAAGTGTTGGTCATTGGTGTTGTGCCGATGGCTCTGCAAAGGGGCGCTAGACTCGCAACTACTGTATGTAGCCACCCTCAGAGGGAAGCTTAATTGGCCACAGCTGAAGGAACTCTTAGCAACCATTGGAGGAACCCTGGTTGAGAGTGACTAGTTTACCTGTTGCTGCCAGCCTGAGAAGGCTGTCCTACCATACAGAATAGGAACTACTCTTTTTGCGAATACCCTACAGGGCCAAGACTTGCATAAAAATAGTATATTTAGAGTGGGTTTGTAGAGCAATATTTTAAATTCAATAAAATATTTGGATACTGATGGCCAATCCTAGACTCACAGAGGTGTCACCAATGTAACAGTTGTTTTCAGTTTGGTATTATGGGAAAACTGTCTGATCATTAGGACCAGCTGATGTTTTCTCGATCAGCTTCATTGTAGAATCCTTCAGCTTGATATTTATAGCTCCCTTGAAGGAGAAGCAATTTGTTTACTTGATGTGATGTGCCCTGGCCTGTATCAACTGTTCTGGGATCAATTTCCAGTATCCTGGAGTGGTTTGTTCATCCCTGGCTTGATGGGCTAGTGCAGGGCTCTCCAAACTTTCTAAACAAAGGACCAGTTTGCTGTCCTTCAAACCTGAGTGGAGCCAGACTGTGGCCAGTGGGAGTAAACAATGCTTCATTCTTGGTATTGGGGGTGTGGGGCAGGATGCCCCATCATTGGTATCATTGGTAGGAATAGTGCCGGTATCATTGGTATCAATGGGAGGAATAGTGCCGGTATCATTGATATCAATGGGAGGAATAGTGCCCCCATCATTGGTATCAATGGGAGAAATAGTGCCCCCATCATTGGTATCAATGGGAGGAATAGTGCCCCCATCATTGGTATCAATGGGAGGAATAGTGCCCCCATCATTGGTATCAATGGGAGGAATAGTGCCCCCATCATTGGTATCAATGGGAGGAATAGTGCCCCCATCATTGGTATCAATGGGAGGAATAGTGCCCCCATCATTGGTATCAATGGGAGGAATAGTGCCCCCATCATTGGTATCAATGGGAGGAATAGTGCCCCCATCATTGGTATCAATGGGAGGAATAGTGCCCCCATCATTGGTATCAATGGGAGGAATAGTGCCCCCATCATTGGTATCAATGGGAGGAATAGTGCCCCCATCATTGGTATCAATGGGAGGAATAGTGCCCCCATTATTGGTATCAATGGGAGGAATAGTGCCTTATTGGTATCAATGGGAGGAAT